>NC_060190.1:82424000-82581860 GCF_021184085.1 Oncorhynchus gorbuscha
TGTGGTCTGATAGGTGTGTCAGTGGGCTGACTGTGGTCTGATAGGGGTGTCAGGTGGGCTGACTGTGGTCTGATAGGTGTGTCAGTGGGCTGACTGTGGTCTGATAGGGGTGTCAGTGGGCTGACTGTGGTCTGATAGGGGTGTCAGTGGGCTGACTGTGGTCTGATAGGGGTGTCAGTGGGCTGACTGTGGTCTGATAGGGGTGTCAGTGGGCTGACTGTGGTCTGATAGGGTGTCAGTGGGCTGACTGTGGTCTGGTGTGTCATAGGGTCTGATGGGTGTCAGTGGGCTGACTGTGGTCTGATAGGGGTGTCTGTGGGTCTGATGACTGTGGTCTGATAGGGGCTGTGTGGTCAGTGGTCTGACTGTGGTCTGATAGGTGTGTCAGTGGTCTGACTGTGGTCTGATAGGGGTGTCAGTGGGCTGACTGTGGTCTGATAGGTGTGTCAGTGGGCTGACTGTGGTCTTATAGGGGTGTCAGTGGGCTGACTGTGGTCTGATAGGGGTGTCAGTGGGCTGACTGTGGTCTGATAGGGGTGTCAGTGGGCTGACTGTGGTCTGATAGGTGTGTCAGTGGGCTGACTGTGGTCTGATAGGTGTGTCAGTGGGCTGACTGTGGTCTGATAGGGGTGTCAGTGGGCTGACTGTGGTCTGATAGGGGTGTCAGTGGGCTGACTGTGGTCTGATAGGGGTGTCAGTGGGCTGACTGTGGTCTGATAGGGGTGTCAGTGGTCTGATAGGGGTGTCAGTGGGCTGACTGTGGTCTGATAGGGGTGTCAGTGGGCTGACTGTGGTCTGATAGGTGTGTCAGTGGGCTGACTGTGGTCTGATAGGGGTGTCAGTGGGCTGACTGTGGTCTGATAGGTGTGTCAGTGGGCTGACTGGGGTCTGATAGGGGTGTCAGTGGGCTGACTGGGTCTGTCTGATAGGGGTGTCAGTGGGCTGACTGTGGTCTGATAGGTGTGTCAGTGGGCTGACTGTGGTCTGATAGGGGTGTCAGTGGGCTGACTGTGGTCTGATAGGTGTGTCAGTGGGCTGACTGTGGTCTGATAGGGGTGTCAGTGGGCTGACTGTGGTCTGATAGGGGTGTCAGTGGGCTGACTGTGGTCTGATAGGTGTGTCAGTGGGCTGACTGTGGTCTGATAGGGGTGTCAGTGGGCTGGGGTCTGACTGTGGTGGGCTGACTGTGATAGGGGTGTCAGTGGGCTGACTGTGGTCTGATAGGGGTGTCAGTGGGCTGACTGTGGTCTGATAGGGGTGTCAGTGGGCTGACTGTGGTCTGATAGAGGTGTCAGTGGGCTGACTGTGGTCTGATAGAGGTGTCAGTGGGCTGACTGTGGTCTGATAGAGGTGTCAGTCGGCTGACTGTGAACGCTCTTAGAGACTCTGGGTTGAGGTCAGTGATAAAGTAGTCTACAGTACTAATGCCAAGAGATGAGCTATAGGTGTACCTACCATAGGAATCCCCTCGAAGCCTACCATTGACTATGTACAGAGCCAGTGTGCGACAGAGCTATAGGTGTACCTACCATAGGAGTCCCCTCGAAGCCTACCGTTGACTATGTACAGAGCCAGGATGTAACAGAGCTATAGGTGTACCTACCATAGGAGTCCCCTCGAAGCCTACCATTGACTATGTATAGACCCAGGATGTAACAGAGCTATAGGTGCACCTACCATAGGAGTCCCCTCGAAGCCTACCGTTGACTATGTACAGACCCAGGATGTAACAGAGCTATAGGTGTACCTACCATAGGAGTCCCCTCAGAGCCTACCATTGACTATGTACAGACCCAGGATGTAACAGAGCTATAGGTGTACCTACCATAGGAGTCCCCTCGAAGCCTACCGTTGACTATGTACATACCCAGGATGTAACAGAGCTATAGGTGTACCTACCATAGGAGTCCCCTCAGAGCCTACCATTGACTATGTACATACCCAGCGTCAGACAGAGCTGCAGGAGTTGTGACCCGTTTTGTTGGTTATGTTGTCATAGTTGTGTCTAGGGGGCATATGAGGGAGGGAATGCTGTCACCTCCAGGCAGGTGTTTGTCCCCCTGTGTGCTGAGGGTGTCAGGTTCTTGTCCAGTTCTGGTATTTTAGGTCACCACAGACCAGTACATGTCCCTGGGCCTGGAAATGATTGATTTCCCCCTCCAGGATGGAGAAGCTGTCTTCATTAAAGTATGGTGGTTCTACTTGGGGGATATAGGTAGCACACAGGAGGACACTTTTCTCTGTTAGGATCATTTCCTTTTGAATTTCTAGTCAAATGTAATATGTTCCTATTTTTATTAATTTATTGGAGTGAGTTCGGTCTGCTCTATACCAAATTAGCATAATTTGAGTCCCTTCCCTGTTTCACACTTGGTAGTTTGGTGGATGGGACTACCAGCCCTCCATAAGCTAGAGAGCAACCAGTGGGTCCGTCTCCTATATACCACCCACCTGGTAGTGTGGTGGATGGGACAACCAGCTCTCTGTAACCTAGAGGGTAACCAGTGGGTCCGTCTCCTATATACCATGTTTCTTGTAGGATGACAATGTCTGTATTTCCGATTTCTTTGATGAAGTCCAGGTTCCTGCTCTTTAGGCCAAAGGCAGATGACCTCAGGCCTTGGATATTCCAGGACGAGATAATGAAGGCTTTGTGTTCCATAGTGTCCAATGTTGTTGGTCGTGTGGTTTGGCCTCAGGCCAGTAAGTGTGAGCAGAGCCTGCTGAGCATCTGGTACATGCCATTAGCTTGGGCTAGTGTAAGAGTGGGGGTTGTGCCTGTTTGCCTGCTCATGGCCTGGGCGGATGTGTGACTTCCATGTTTGGGCCCTCTTTGTGGGAGTGGGGGGCATGGGGTGGGCAGGAGGGGCATAGGTCTGATCTGAGGGGGCTTAAATGGAGTGTGGGCATGGTTGACTTGGGGGAGTGTCTAGGGCGCGCTGGGTGACCCTAGTTGGTCAGACAGGTCTAGGGAGCGCTGGGTTGACCCTAGTTGGTCAGACAGAAGGTCGAGGGCTCGCTGGGTGACCCTAGTTGGTCAGACAGAAGGTCTAGGGCGCGCTGGGTGACCCTAGTTGGTCAGACAGAAGGTCTAGGGCGCGCTGGGTGACCCTAGTTGGTCAGACAGAAGGTCTAGGGCGCGCTGGGTGACCCTAGTTTGTCAGACAGAAGGTCTAGGGAGCGCTGGGTGACCCTAGTTGGTCAGACAGAAGGTCTAGGGCGTGCTGGGTGACCCTAGTTGGTCAGACAGAAGGTCTAGGGAGCGCTGGGTGACCCTAGTTGGTCAGACAGAAGGTCTATGGCACGCTGGGTGACCCTAGTTGGTCAGACAGAAGATCTAGGGCGTGCTGGGTGACCCTAGTTGGTCAGACAGAAGGTCTAGGGCGCGCTGGGTGACCCTAGTTGGTCAGACAGGTCTAGGGCGCGCTGGGTGACCCTAGTTGGTCAGACAGAAGGTCTAGGGCGTGCTGGGTGACCCTAGTTGGTCAGACAGAAGGTCTAGGGAGCGCTGGGTGACCCTAGTTGGTCAGACAGAAGGTCTAGGGCACGCTGGGTGACCCTAGTTGGTCAGACAGAAGGTCTAGGGCGTGCTGGGTGACCCTAGTTGGGTCCTCAGACAGAAGGTCTAGGGCGCGCTGGGTGAACCTAGTTGGTCAGTCAGAAGGTCTAGGGCGCGCTGGGTGACCCTAGTTGGTCAGACAGAAAGTCTAGGGAGCGCTGGGTGACCCTAGTTGGTCAGACAGAAGGTCTAGGGAGCGCTGGGTGACCCTAGTTGGTCAGACAGAAGGTCTAGGGCGTGCTGGGTGACCCTAGTTGGTCAGACAGAAGGTCTAGGGAGCGCTGGGTGACCCTAGTTGGTCAGACAGAAGGTCTAGGGCACGCTGGGTGACCCTAGTTGGTCAGACAGAAGGTCTAGGGCGTGCTGGGTGACCCTAGTTGGTCAGACAGAAGGTCTAGGGCATGCTGAGTGACCCTAGTTGGTCAGACAGAAGGTCTAGGGAGGGCTGGGTGACCCTAGTTGGTCAGACAGAAGGTCTAGGGAGCGCTGGGTGACCCTAGTTGGTCAGACAGAAGGTCTAGGGAGCGCTGGGTGACCCTAGTTGGTCAGACAGAAGGTCTAGGGCGTGCTGGGTGACCCTAGTCGGGTCCTCAGACAGAAGGTCTAGGGCGCGCTGGGTGAACCTAGTTGGTCAGACAGAAGGTCTAGGGCGCGCTGGGGGACCCTAGTTGGTCAGACAGAAGGTCTAGGGCGTGCTGGGTGACCCTAGTTGGTCAGACAGAAGGTCTAGGGCGCGCTGGGTGACCCTAGTTGGTCAGACAGAAGGTCTAGGGCGTGCTGGGTGACCCTAGTTGGTCAGACAGAAGGTCTAGAGCGTGCTGGGTGACCCTAGTCGGGTCCTCAGACAGAAGGTCTAGGGCGCGCTGGGTGACCCTAGTCGGGTCCTCAGACAGAAGGTCAGGCGCGCTGGGTGAACCTAGTTGGTCAGACAGAAGGTCTAGGGCGCGCTGGGTGACCCTAGTTGGTCAGACAGAAGGTCTAGGGCGTGCTGGGTGACCCTAGTCGGGTCCTCAGACAGAAGGTCTAGGGCGCGCTGGGTGAACCTAGTTGGTCAGACAGAAGGTCTAGGGCGCGCTGGGTGACCCTAGTTGGTCAGACAGAAGGTCTAGGGCGTGCTGGGTGACCCTAGTTGGTCAGACAGAAGGTCTAGGGCGCGCTGGGTGACCCTAGTTGGTCAGACAGAAGGTCTAGGGCGCGCTGGGTGACCCTAGTTGGTCAGACAGAAGGTCTAGGGCACGCTGGGTGACCCTAGTTGGTCAGACAGAAGGTCTAGGGCGTGCTGGGTGACCCTAGTTGGTCAGACAGGTCTAGGGTGTGCTGGGTGACCCTAGTTGGTCAGACAGAAGGTCTAGGGCGCGCTGGGTGACCCTAGTTGGTCAGACAGAAGGTCTAGGGCGCGCTGGGTGACCCTAGTTGGTCAGACAGAAGGTCTAGGGCGCGCTGGGTGACCCTAGTTGGTCAGACAGAAGGTCTAGGGCGCGCTGGGTGACCATAGTTGGTCAGACAGAAGGTCTAGGGCGCGCTGGGTGACCCTAGTTGGTCAGACAGAAGGTCTAGGGCACGCTGGGTGACCCTAGTTGGTCAGACAGAAGGTCTAGGGCGCGCTGGGTGACCCTAGTTGGTCAGACAGAAGGTCTAGGGCGTGCTGGGTGACCCTAGTCGGGTCCTCAGACAGAAGGTCTAGGGCGCGCTGGGTGACCCTAGTCGGGTCCTCAGACAGAAGGTCAGGCGCGCTGGGTGAACCTAGTTGGTCAGACAGAAGGTCTAGGGTGCGCTGGGTGACCCTGGTTGGTCAGACAGAAGGTCTAGTGCGTGCTGGGTGACCCTAGTCGGGTCCTCAGACAGAAGGTCTAGGGAGCGCTGGGTGACCCTAGTCGGGTCCTCAGACAGAAGGTCAGGCGCGCTGGGTGAACCTAGTTGGTCAGACAGAAGGTCTAGGGCGCGCTGGGTGACCCTAGTTGGTCAGACAGAAGGTCTAGTGCGTGCTGGGTGACCCTAGTCGGGTCCTCAGACAGAAGGTCTAGGGAGCGCTGGGTGACCCTAGTTGGTCAGACAGAAGGTCTAGGGCGTGCTGGGTGACCCTAGTTGGTCAGACAGAAGGTCTAGGGCGCGCTGGGTGACCCTAGTTGGTCAGACAGAAGGTCTAGGGCGCGCTGGGTGACCCTAGTTGGTCAGACAGAAGGTCTAGGGCGTGCTGGGTGACCCTAGTTGGTCAGACAGAAGGTCTAGGGCGCGCTGGGTGACCCTAGTTGGTCAGACAGGTCTAGGGCGTGCTGGGTGACCCTAGTTGGTCAGACAGAAGGTCTAGGGCGCGCTGGGTGACCCTAGTTGGTCCGACAGAAGGTCTAGGGCGCGCTGGGTGACCCTAGTTGGTCAGACAGAAGGTCTAGGGCGCGCTGGGTGACCCTAGTTGGTCAGACAGAAGGTCTAGGGCACGCTGGGTGACCCTAGTTGGCCAGACAGAAGGTCTAGGGCACGCTGGGTGACCCTAGTTGGTCAGACAGAAGGTCTAGGGCGCGCTGGGTGACCCTAGTTGGTCAGACAGAAGGTCTAGGGCGCGCTGGGTGACCCTAGTTGGTCAGACAGAAGGTCTAGGGCACGCTGGGTGACCCTAGTTGGTCAGACAGAAGGTCTAGGGCACGCTGGGTGACCCTAGTTGGTCAGACAGAAGGTCTAGGGTGCGCTGGGTGTTTGGACACCAGAGTTTAGACACACTTGTATATATTTCCAGTTTGAGTCCATAAGGAGTACAATCTGTGTTATGTTTGTCCTCAGTGGGTGTGGGGGGGGGGGGGGGGGGTTGTCAGGAGGGCTATCAAGGTGGCTGATGGGGGGTGCTCAGAAGAGTCTGTCCCTCCGTGATTTTGATGCTATAGTCAGGTGGACTGTTCTGCTATGGTGTCTAGACTTTTGTCGGGAGCTGAGGTGGGCTGTTCTGCTGGCTTCTCTGTGGGGGTGGCCACCTCTCTAGTAGGTTGTTCTCTGTCACATGCCGTCAAACACCCTCTCCTCCATCCCCCCTCACCCTCTCCTCCATCCCCCTCACCCTCTCCATCCATCCCCCTCTCTTCCATCCCCTCACCCTCTCTTCCATCCCCTCACCCTCTCTTCCATCCCCTCACCCTCTCTTCCATCCCCCTCACCCTCTCTTCCATCCCCCTCACCCTCTCTTCCATCCCCCTCACCCTCTCTTCCATCCCCCTCACCCTCTCCTCCATCCCCCTCTCCTCCATCCACCCTCTCCTCCATCCCCCTCTCCTCCATCCCCCCTCACCCTCTCCTCCATCCCCCCATCCCCCCCACCCTCTCCTCCATCCCCCTCACCCTCTCCTCCATCCCCCTCACCCTCTCCTCCATCCCCCTCACCCTCTCCTCCATCCCCCTCACCCTCTCCTCCATCCCCCCTCACCCTCTCCTCCATTATAATAAACATTCTATTTCCATCATTCTAAAAGTTCACCCAAGTGTTTTGATCTAAATCGCGATTGCAACATTTGGTTTAAAATAAGGCCTAGTATTATTGCCCATATTGTGGCAGTGTGGAAATGATCCCAAATGAGTGCAGGAAATGATTGTTGAATTGAACAGTATAAACCAATCAGAATGGAGAAGGACCCATTGAAATAATGTAGAATATATGTGTTGCCACCCTAGGGTTATGAACTTTTATTAATCAAAAACATAAAATACCATTATATGATATTTTGGCCATATCGCCCAGCCCTACTAGCTATATTGACATTTAATAAGGGTCAAATCAGACCAATCTATTGATGTCTTGTTGACAGTTCTTCATCCGGGGTGGCAGGGTAGCCTAGTGGTTAGAGCGTTGGACCGGAAGGTTGCGAGTTCAAACCCCCGAGCTGACAAGGTACAAATCTGTCGTTCTGCCCCTGAACAGGCAGTTAACCCACTGTTTCCCGGCCGTCATTGAAAATAAGAATTTGTTCTTAACTGACTTGCCTCGTTAACTAAAGGTTAAATTAAATCCCTGCATATATATTTTCTCTCTGACTTCTGCAGTCCACTGGAGCTGCTTGTTCTGTGTTGCTACCGAGAACAGACCCCAGGTGTGACAAGAAAAGACCGTGGAATAACAGACGGAACAGCCATTCGTTCCACCCTGCCTCTGTTCACCCGGGGAGGAGGGTGGCGGTGGGGGCCGTATGGTAGTGAATAGGAAGATGGAGACTGGGGATATATGGTGAGTGTCAATAAGAGTAAGTGACAATCCATGTCTTATGAAGGAGGTGAAATGTGACAAAATCGGCTACAACAAATAGGACAGGTCAGTCGTAGCCTGATCCCAGATCTGCTAGGACAGGTCAGTGGTAGCCTGATCCCAGATCTGCTAGGACAGGTCAGTGGTAGCCTGATCCCAGATCTGCTAGGACAGGTCAGTGGTAGCCTGATCCCAGATCTGCTAGGACAGGTCAGTGGTAGCCTGATCCCAGATCTGCTAGGACAGGTCAGTGGTAGCCTGATCCCAGATCTGTTTGTGCTGTCATGTGACGATGAGTAGGTCTAACAGTTGGCTTCTGTTAACAAATATGGTCCAGTTGGCAAGACAGTACAAACAGGCCGTGGGCCAGACTAGACGGTACAGACGGGCCTTGGGCCAGACTAGACGGGCCTTGGGCCAGACTAGACGGGCCTTGGGCCAGACTAGACGGGCCTTGGGCCAGATTAGACGGGCCTTGGGCCAGACTAGACGGGCCTTGGGTCAGACTAGACGGGCCTTGGGGCCAGACTGGACGGTACAGACGGGCCTTGGGCCAGGCTAGACAGTACAGGCCAGACGAGATATTTGACCCAGGATTTACACTGCCAGTTTGTTTGTCTTTCTGTCTCCTGTAGATGGCTGTCTTTACAGAGCCTTCAGAAAGTATTCACACCCCTTGACTGATACAGAGCCTTCAGAAAGTATTCACACCCCTTGACTGGTACAGAGCCTTCAGAAGGTATTCACACCCCTTGACTGATACAGAGCCTTCAGAAAGTATTCACACCCCTTGACTGATACAGAGCCTTCAGAAGGTATTCACACCCCTTGACTGATACAGAGCCTTCAGAAAGTATTCACACCCCTTGACTGGTACAGAGCCTTCAGAAAGTATTCACACCCCTTGACTGGTACAGAGCCTTCAGAAGGTATTCACACCCCTTGACTGGTACAGAGCCTTCAGAAGGTATTCACACCCCTTGACTGGTACAGAGCTTTCAGAAGGTATTCACACCCCTTGACTTAATCCACGTTTTGTTGTTACAGCCTGAATTTAAAATGTATTATTTTTCTCACCCATCAACACACAATAACTTATAATGATGAAGTGAAAACATGTTTTTAGAAATGTTTGCAAATGTATTGAAAATGAAGTACAGAAATGTCTAATTTCCGTTCACACCCCTGAGTCAATATTTTGTAGAAAAATCTGCAGTTACTGCTGTCTTTCTGGTAAGTCTGTAAGATCTTTCCACACAGATTGCACAACATTTGTCCATTATTGTTTTTAGAATTCTTCACGCTCTGTCAAATATGTTGTTGATTATTGCTAGGCAACCATTTTCAGGTCTTGCCATAGATTTTCAACTAGATTTAAGTCCGAACTGTAATTCGGCCATTCAGAAACATCCACTGTCTTCTTGGTAAGCAGTGTAGATTTGTCCTTGTGGTTTAAATGATTGTCTTGCTGAAAGGTGAATTCATCTCCCAGTGTCTAGTGGAAAGCAGAGTGAACCAGGTTATTGTCCTGCTGAAAGGTGAATTCATCTCCCAGTGTCTAGTGGAAAGCAGAGTGAACCAGGTTATTGTCCTGCTGAAAGGTGAATTCATCTCCCAGTGTCTAGTGGAAAGCAGAGTGAACCAGGTTATTGTCCTGCTGAAAGGTGAATTCATCTCCCAGTGTCTAGTGGAAAGCAGAGTGAACCAGGTTATTGTCCTGCTGAAAGGTGAATTCATCTCCCAGTGTCTAGTGGAAAGCAGAGTGAACCAGGTTATTGTCCTGCTGAACGGTGAATTCATCTCCCAGTCTCTGGTGCAAAGCAGACTGAACCAGGGTTTCCTCTAGGATTTGGCCTTGTGTTTTAGGTTATTGTCCTGCTGAAAGGTGAATTCATCTCCCAGTGTCTGGTGGAAAGCAGACTGAACCAGGTTGTTGTCTTGCTGAAAGGTGAATTCATCTCCCAGTGTCTGGTGCAAAACAGACTGAACCAGGTTCAGGATTTTGCCTGTGCTTAGCTCCATTCCGTTAATTTTTTTATCCTGAAAAACTCCCTAGTCCTTAACGACTTCAAGCATACCCATAACATGATGCAGCCACCACTATGCTTGAAAATATGGAGAGTGGGTTTCAGTAATGTGTTGTATTGGATTTACCCCAAACATAACACTTTGTATTCAGGACAAAAAGGTAATTGCTTTGCCACATTTGATGCAGTTTTAAATTAGTGCCTTGTTGCAAACAGGATACATGTTTTGGAATATTTGTTATTCTGTACAGGCTACCTCCTTTTCACACTGTCATTTAGGTTAGTATTGTGGAGTAACTACCATGTTGTTGATCCATCCTCAGTTTTCTCCAATCACAGCCATTCAACTCTGTACCTGATTTTAAAGTCACCATTGGCCTCATGGTGAAAACCTTGAGCGGTTTCCTTCCTCTCCGGCAACTGAGTTAGGAAGGACGCCTGTATTTTCATATTGACTTGGTGTATTGATACAGCATCCAAAGTGTAATTGAATAATAGGCTGTAGCACCAGAATGTGGATTAAGTCCAGGGATACTTTCTGTAGAGACACTGTCATGTGTTTGTCTCTGTCTATAGATGACTGACCCGGTGACCCTCAACGTGGGTGGCTGTCTATACACCACGTCCCAGTCCACCCTGCAGCGCTACCCTGACTCTATGCTGGGGGGCCATGTTCCACAGGGACTTCATCCACCATACACAACGCTCAGGTACTTTGCCACAGTTCTGTAGGTATGCAGTGCATTTGGGAAATGTTCCACATTTTGTTACGTTACAGCCTTATTCTAAAATAGATTTGCTTGTTTTTTCACCTCATTAATCTACCTACTATACCCCATAATGACAAAGCAAAAACTGTTTTGTTTTTTAAATTGTGCAAATGTATTAAAATAAATAACTGATATCATATTTACATAAGTATTCAGACCCTTTACTCTGTACTTTGTTGAAGCACCTTTGGCAGCAATTACAGCCTAGAGTCTTCCTGGGTATGATGCTAAAAGCTTGGCACACCTGTATTTGGGGAGTTTCTCCCATTCATCTCTGCAGATCCTCTCAAGCTCTGTCAGGTTGGATGGGGACCGTTAATGCACAGCTATTTTCATGTCTCTCCAGAGATGTTCGATCGGGTTTAAGTCTGGGCTCTGGCTGGGCCACTCAAGGACATTCAGAGACTTGTCCCGAAGCCACTCCTGCGTTGTCTTGGCTGTGTGCTTAGGGTCGTTGTCCTGTTGGAAGGTGAACCTTCGCCCCATTCTTAACCTGTTCCAGAGTACTTTTCAACAAGGATCTCTCTCTGTACTTTGTTCCATTTATTTTTCCCTTGATCCTGACTAGTCTCCCAGTACCTGCAGCGGAAACAACCTCCCCACTGCATAATTGATGAGAGGGAAAATATTCTTTCATCCATTTTATGTACAAAATGTGGAAAAAGTCAAGGGGTCTGAATACTTTCTGAATGCACTGTACATACCGGTATGTCTGCGTGATATTGGGAATATGACCATCTTTGATTTGACAGGGACACTACTTCACCGACAGAGATGGGCCCCTCCTCCGCTACGTCCTCAACCTCCTACGCACCTCAGAGCTCACCCTGCCCTGTGACATCACGGAGATGGATCTGCTGCGTAAGGTCACCTCGGGGGGTTAGAGGGCGACCTACTGGAGGGTTGCCGGTTCAAATCTGAGCCAGCAGGGTATTATCCTCTTAGTGTGTTTCTCGTGGGTGTTAAGGTAAAATAAACAAACATTTCAGTATCTTTGTCTTGACATTAAAGTAATATCCTTCTTCTTCTTCTTCTTCTTCTTCTTCTTCTTCGGAGGCAGACTTCTACCAGATGGAACCGTCGATGCAGTCTCTCACCGACACTAAACCCACCCCCCCCGGACACCTTTTGAGGAGGTGGTGAAGCTCTCGTCAACCAGGAAGCTGTCCAAGTACTCCAACCCTGTTGCCTTCGTCACCATCACCCAGCTCGCCATCACCCAGCTCGCCATCACCCAGCTCGCCATCACCCAGCTCGCCATCACCCAGCTCACCATCACCCAGCTCACCATCACCCGGCTCACCATCACCACCAAAGTCCACTCCCTACTGGAGAGGGTGTGTAACAGCTTCACCAAGTGGATCAAACACTATTCCAGTGACTTCCAGGTGTCCTTCACCTTTTGGTCCGTGTGACGATCACCAGGAGGTGTCTCTAAGTGTGCTCCTGTTGGATTGTATCTCCAAACAGGGCTTCAGGAACACCAGGGTCCACATGATGAGTGAGAGGGCCAACGAGATAACAGTGGAGCACTGCAGGACTTTCTGCCGGCTGGCTCACAAGGTCGACGACTGACCAGGATTATTTGGGGTTCATTTATTGCTGAGTGGACATCAACTCCTTGTACTTACTCCCTGGTTGTAACCCTGGTCATAATCACCCTGGTCATAATCAACCCTGGTCATAATCAACCCTGGTCATAATCAACCCTGGTCATAATCAACCCTGGTCATAATCAACCCTGGTCATAATCACCCTGGCTGTAACTCTGGTCATAATCAACCCTGGTTATAATCAACCCTGGTCATAATCACCCTGGCTGTAACTCTGGTCATAATCACCCTGGTCATAATCACCCTGGTCATAATCAACCCTGGTCATAATCAACCCTGGTCATAATCAACCCTGGTCATAATCAACCCTGGTCATAATCACCCTGGTCATAATCACCCTGGTCATAATCAACCCTGGTCATAATCACCCTGGTCAGAATCACCCTGGTCATAATCAACCCTGGTCATAATCAACCCTGGCTAATCCCTGGTCATAATCAACCCTGGTCATAATCAACCCTGGTCATAATCAACCCTGGTTGTAACTGGTCATAATCAACCCTGGTTGTAACTCTGGTCATAATCAACCCTGGTTGTAACTCTGGTCATAATCACCCTGGCTGTAACTCTGGTCATAATCAACCCTGGTCATAATCAACCCTGGTCATAATCACTCTGGTCATAATCAACCCTGGTCATAATCAACCCTGGTCATAATCAACCCTGGTCATAATCAACCCTGGTCATAATCAACCCTGGTCATAATCACCCTGGTCATAATCAACCCTGGTCATAATCAACCCTGGCCATAATCAACCCTGGTCATAATCAATTCTGGTCATAATCAACCCTGGTCATAATCAACCCTGGTCATAATCAACCCTGGTCATAATCAAACCCTGGTCATAATCACCCTGGTCATAATCAATAATCCCCTGGTCATAATCATAATCCCTGGTCATAACCCTCAAATCCCCTGGCTGTAACTCTGGTCATAATCAACCCTGGTCATAATCAACCCTGGTCATAATCACCCTGGTTGTAATCCTGGTCATAATCACCCTGGCTGTAACTCTGGTCATAATCACCCTGGTTGTAACCCTGGTCATAATCACCCTGGTCGTAATCCTGGTCATAATCACCCTGGCTGTAACTCTGGTCATAATCGCCCTGGTTGTAACCCTGGTCATAATCAACCCTGGTCATAATCAACCCTGGCTATATGCCTGGTCATAATCAACCCTGGTCATAATCAACCCTGGTCATAATCAACCCTGGTCATAATCACCCTGGTTGTAACCCTGGTCATAATCACCCTGGTTGTAACTCTGGTCATAATCACCCTGGTTGTAACCCTGGTTGTAACTCTGGTCATAATCACCCTGGTTGTATCTCTGGTCATAATCAACCTGGCTGTAACTCTGGTCATAATCAACCTGGCTATACGCCTGGTCATAATCATCCTGGCTGTAACTCTGGTCATAATCACCCTGGCTGTAACTCTGGTCATAATCACCCTGGCTATACGCCTGGTCATAATCACCCTGGCTATACGCCTGGTCATAATCACCCTGGCTATACGCCTGGTCATAATCACCCCTGGTTGTAACTCTGGTCATAATCACCCTGGTCATAATCACCCTGGTTGTAACCCTGGTCATAATCACCCCTGGTTGTAACTCTGGTCATAATCACCCTGGTTGTAACCCTGGTCATAATCACCCCTGGTTGTAACTCTGGTCATAATCACCCTGGCTGTAACTCTGGTCATAATCACCCTGGTTGTAATCCTGGTCATAATCACCCTGGCTGTAACTCTGGTCATAATCACCCTGGTTGTAACCCTGGTCATAATCACCCTGGTTGTAACTCTGGTCATAATCACCCTGGTTGTAACTGGTCATAATCACCCTGGCTATACGCCTGGTCATAATCACCCTGGTCATAATCACCCTGGCTGTAACTCTGGTCATAATCACCCTGGTTGTAACTCTGGTCATAATCACCCTGGTTGTAACCCTGGCTGTAACTCTGGTCATAATCAACCTGGCTATAAGCCTGGTCATAATCACCCTGGCTGTAACTCTGGTCATAATCACCCTGGCTATACGCCTGGTCATAATCACCCTGGTTGTAACCCTGGTTGTAACTCTGGTCATAATCACCCTGGCTGTAACTCTGGTCATAATCACCCTGGCTGTAACTCTGGTCATAATCAACCCTGGCTGTAACCCTGGTTGTAACTCTGGTCATAATCACCCTGGTTGTAACTCTGGTCATAATCAACCCTGGCCGTAACCCTGGTCATAATCAGCCCTGGTTGTAACCGGTCATAATCACCCTGGTTGTAACTCTGGTCATAATCAACCCTGGCCGTAACTCTGGTTGTAACTCTGGTCATAATCAGCCCTGGCCGTAACTCTGGTTGTTACCCTGGTCATAATCACCCTGGTTGTAACTCTGGTCATAATCACCCTGGCTGTAACTCTGGTTGTAACCCTGGTCGTTGTAACTCTGGTCATAATCACCCTGGCTGTAACTCTGGTCATAATCACCCTGGCTGTAACCCTGGTCATAATCACCCTGGTTGTAACCCTGGTCATAATCACCCTGGTTGTAACTCTGGTCATAATCACCCTGGCTGTAACTCTGGTCATAATCACCTGGGCTGTGGCAGTTATATTCTATCAGGGTTAAGGTCATGTGTTGGGGACCTAAGGGCTGTGGCAGTTATATTCTGTCAGGGTTAAGGTCATGGGTCAGGGACCTAAGGGCTGTGGCAGTTATATTCTGTCAGGGTTAAGGTCATGGGTCAGGGACCTAAGGGCTGTGGCAGATATATTCTGTCAGCTGGTTATTGTCAAGCAGAAGACTGCCGGTCTCACGGTAATTGACCGTTAATGAACATAAGCATGTTGATCATCTCCAGGCCTCCATTCAAGCTGATGATGCACCTTATAAACATCTACATTTTCAAGTCTAATAAATCAGGTTAAACACCATAAACTCATGTATTTATTTTAGGCAGGTCTAAAGAAACACTATATGAAGAAAAATGTATTTCAGAAGAACAGAATATGAGTTGGCCTGCTATGTTATCTGGCTATAGACTGTATGTTATCAGACTAGATACTGTATGTTATCTGGCTATAGACTGTAGACTGTTCATTTATCAGACTAGATACTGTATGTTATCTGGCTATAGACTGTAGACTTGTTCATTTATCAGACAAGCTATGTTTATAAATCCTGTAGCATTATTTTATACTGTAAAACACTTACAGTATCAACTTTTTGTGCAATTGGCATGCTGACAGCAGGAATGTCTACCAGAGCTGTTGCCAGAGAATTGAATGTTAATTTCTCTGCCATAAGCTGCCTCCATCGTTTTAGAGAATTTGGCAGTACGTCCAACCGGCCTCACATCCGCAGACCAGCCCAGGACTTCCACATCTGGCTTCTTCACATGCAGGATCGTCTGAGACCAGCCACCCAGACAATTGAGGAGTATTTCTGCCTGTAATAAAGCACTTTTGTGGGGGGAAAACTCATTCTGATTGACTGGGCCTTGTTCCCAAGTAGATTGGCCGATGCCCACCCAGGCCCACCCATGGCTGCGCCCCTGCCCAGTCATGTGAAAGCCATAGATAAGGGCCTAAAAAATGTATTTCAGTTGACTGATTTCCTTATATGAACTGTAAATCAGTCAAATTGTTGCATGTTGTGTGTATATTTTTCCCAGTATATTACTGAACATCTTTCTGCCCAGCCACTTAGCATGTCCAATGAACCAGTGCACTGGAAGAAAGTGACAGCTTTTTCTGGCACTGAATGTATTCAAAACTGAGGGGGACTGGGGACTGTGGGGCATTTATCTGGGGGAGAGAATGGGGGCATAGACTGTAGACTGGGACTGGGGGATCTGGCTATGGGGGCATCAGACTAGATACTGGGGGAGAGAATGTTATCAGACATACTGGGGCTATAGACTGGGGTTCAGAGAATGAGGGCATAGGGGACTGGGGGTTCAGACTAGATACTGTATGTTATCTGGCATAGACTGTAGACTTGTTCATTTATCAGGGAGAGAAATGAGGGCATAGGGGGACTGGGGGGCAGACAGCAGAATGAGGGCATAGGGGGACTGGGGGAGAGAATGAGGGCATAGGGGGACTGGGGGAGAGAATGAGGGCATAGGGGGACTGGGGGAGAGAAATGAGGGCATAGGGGGGAGAGAATGAGGGCATAGGGGGACTGGGGGAGAGAATGAGGGCCTACTGGGGGAGAGAATGGGGCATGGGGGACTGCCCAGTCAATGAGGGCAGATAAGGGGGACTGGGGGTCAAATTGAGTTGTGTGTAATGAGGGCCATAGGGGGACTGGGGTGAGAGAATGAGGGCATAGGGGGACTGGGGGAGAGAATGAGGGCATAGGGGGACTGGGGGAGAGAATGAGGGCATAGGGGGACTGGGGGAGAGAATGAGGGCATAGGGGGACTGGGGGAGAGAATGAGGGCATAGGGGGACTGGGGGAGAGAATGGGGGCATAGGGGGACTGGGGGAGAGAATGAGGGCATAGGGGGACTGGGGGAGAGAATGAGGGCATAGGGGGACTGGGGGAGAGAATGAGGGCATAGGGAGAGAAAGGGAGACTGGGGGAGGGAACGAGGGCATAGGGAGAGAAAAGGGGACTGGAATTGGAACTCAAATCAAGCCCAAATGGGCACCGAACAGAACCAGAGAGAAAGAGGCGAAGCAAAAGGTTTAAGCCTCCCAAAATCTGTCCACGGAAATAAGACCCCATAGTGAGGCCATTTTGCATAGAGGTCATAGAGCCGCAGGAAGTAGGGGTGCTGAGCACGCCACTGCACACATACACTGAATTAAGTAGACGCATGTGACATTTTAGGCAACTTGGGTAAAATGACTATATATCACAGTTGTGCCCATGGTCATTGAGGATTCAGACTATTTCTATGAGAGGATCATCATGGCTATAACCCGTTTTATCATGGACATTGACCCCATTCAGTCTATTTCTATGAGAGGATCATCAGGCTATAACCCGCATGGACATTGATATTCAGGGGGATGCTATAACCCGTTTTATCATGGACATTGATGATTCAGTCTATTTCTATGAGAGGATCATCATGGCTATAACCCGTTTTACCATGGACATTGATGATTCAGTCTATTTCTATGAGAGGATCATCATGGCTATAACCCGTTTTATCATGGACATTGATGATTCAGTCTATTTCTATGAGAGGATCATCATGGCTATAACCCGTTTTATCATGGACATTGATGATTCAGTCTATTTCTATGAGAGGATCATCATGGCTATAACCCGTTTTATCATGGACATTGCCATTGAGGGCTCCCGCCATTTTAAAGTAGTGAACTGGGTGGAGATTCTTATGAGTTGGGAGATATCAGCCAATGAAGAAGAAGAGAATTGCCAACTTTAAAACAGGATTTGGAACCAGTTCAGGGATCAGAACTGAAAAACATAAAATAATTAAATATTTCAAGGAACATAAATATAAATAAACATAAATTGTTTTAAAATCATGGAAACCGGTGAACATGTTATGTTCCGGGCATTTTATTCCACTTCCCCAAAAAAACGCAACAAAGCGCTTATGCCAAGAACTCACTCTGTCACTCAGAAACTTATTCCAGCATCTGCCTGTGTAACGGATGTGAAACGCTAGCTTAGTTTCAATCGGTGACGTCACTTGCTCTGAGACCTTGAAGTAGTGGTTCCCCTTGCTCTGCAAGGGCCGTGGCTTTTGTGGAGTGATGGGTAACGATGCTTCGAGGGTGACTGTTGTTGATGTGTGCAGAGGGTCCCTGGTTCACGCCCGGGTATGGGCGAGGGGACGGTCTATAGTTATACTGTTACACCTGCAAGCTGAAAATCTGCCGGTATTTGTGAGTGTTTAGGCTACCTGCCACACTCCCCTCCGAAGCATAGGTTACTCTACTGACGTTACCATAGGTTACTGTACTGACCTGACGTTACCATAGGTTACTGTACTGATGTTTGAAGTGTGAGAAGATAGGGAAAGAGGTGTTTTATTAGCTAGAGAACATCGAATTCACTTTTTTAAAACTATTGAAGGATACTGTAAACCTAGTTATCACGTTCCACAATGGATTTATTCATTACACTAAGGTAAGATGTGTTTTTAATTCTGGTGCCGCTCTGAAACTCAAGCTTGTTAGCTTGCTAGTGTAAGGGACGTCACACTGCTCGCTTAGCAGTACAACTTCCTCCCGATTCGGCCCAAACTTACCAGTCGGTGCCACACGAACAGCTAGCTATTCGCTGGCGCAAGTGGGGACATTTCAGTCTGAGAAGTAAGTTTCACACATCCCCATGTGCTCCAGTCACTACTCAAATGTACTCAACAGTGCCCCCAGCTGTAGATCCAGGTCATTGCACCACTGTGAAGGACTTGCTCCAAATACAACAGGTGTAGACCTTACTGTGAAATGCTGACTTACAAGCCCTTAACCAACAGTGTAGACCTTACAGTGAAATGCTGACTGACCAGCCCTTAACCAACAGTGTAGACCTTACGGTGAAATGCTGACTGACCAGCCCTTAACCAACAGTGTAGACCTTACGGTGAAATGCTGACTGACCAGCCCTTAACCAACAATGTAGACCTTACTGTGAAATGCTGACTTACAAGCCCTTAACCAACAGTGTAGACCTTACTGTGAAATGTTGACTTACAAGCCCTTAACCAACAATGCAATATTCAAGAAATACAGTTAAGAAAATATTTACTAAATAAACTAAAACAAAAATATATATTTATAAAATAAAATGTAACAGAAGAAAATAGCATAATAATAACAAGGCTTTATGCCGGGGGTATCAGTACTGAGCCAATCTGTGGCGGTACAGGTTAGTCGAGGTCAGTTGTAAAGTGACTGTGCATAGATAATGTACAGTGAGTAGCAGTGGGGGGAGGGTCAATGTAAATAGTCCCGGTGGCCATTTGATTAATTGTTCAGCAGTCTTATGGCTTGGGGTTAGAAGCTGTTAAGGAGCCTTTTCCTAGACTTGGTGCTCCGGTTCCGCCCGGTAGCAGAGAGAACAGTCTATGGCCATTTTTGGGTCCTTCCTATGACACCCCCTAGTATATAGGTCCTGGATGTACTGCACAGCATCTGAAGCACCACCCGGGTAGTGCCTTACAGTCAGATGCCGAGCTATTGCCATACCAGGCGGGGATGCAACCACTGCTTGCTTAGCAAGTACCTCTTTCTCCTGATTTGGCCCAGACCTGGCACAAACTTGGGACCTCTGCCTTGCTAGCACTCATGACTGCCTTCCTGAAGTGTCTTACCAGTTGGTGCAATTCGAAAAGTTAGCTATACACTGGTGCAAGTGGGGACAATTTAGGCTGAGGAGTAAGTTTCACACATCCCCATGTGCAACACTAGCTCAAAGGATATTCAAGATTCCTTCATAGAAGCCTCGCGTCCTAGGTATAATTCTATGGACCTAATTCAGATAATGCTTGTAATAAAATGCTTAGCGCTTCAAGCCTGCTCCTCAACCCTCGCTCTCTCCCCACCTGTAACATTTTGCAACATAAGCTACACTTCTCTGTCCATCATGCATGAGAACAACTAGCTTGCCTGCTCCATCCACACTGATTGGTGAAGTCATTTAATGAGCTAAAGGTAAAAATGGGTTTATTTCACAGTTTAAAAAAAGGAACAGAAAGGAGCAATATAAACCATTACTTTTTGGGGGTTAAATCCGGTTCAGAACTTTGTTTTGCTGGTCAGAAACTCTGGAACAGAACAAAAAAATAGTGGTTCTGTTCAAAACGAAACAATTGGGCAATGATTTCGGTACCAACCCCTGCGAAGCCCATGTTGTCACAGACGCTATAATGGCACAGATACAAAGATGAGTCCTCTACCGATATCTATGGCCCGTTGTGCACTCGCGTATCTGCCGTCTCATTGGCTAGAATGGTCCCACCTGATCTCGTCTCCTCCCGCCTGCTTTACATATTTGTGGACATCTATTGCCATTATTAGACTGGTCACTCGAATATCTTGTCGATATAATAGACAATCTTTGACCGAACAAAAAAAAAGCAGCCTTTTTACTGGACGGGTGAACGTTCACAAACGCCCCTTCTTCCTTATATGGGTGTTCATTCCACCCAGTTTCCTTTTTTTTTTTTATCCCCGCCTCTTTTCACTGAGTCAATTCGCCCCATTGCAGCCATTTTAATCTAGACTTCAGTTGCCAGTGGACTGAATGATGCTTGTTTAAGACCGTTGAAAGGTAAGGTTTTATTTAGATTTAAAAAATGTACGTCTCTTGGTAGCTGTCAGTGTTTCATCTAATGACATTTCCCTCCAATTCTGGGCTCCAATTTCGCGTTGAACGCAGGGAAAGCGTAAGGAAACAGAAAATCGCACAGCAAACTGTGTTGCTTGATAACTGAGAGGGAAGTGTGTGTTAACGTCAGTCTACTAGTGACCCGGCTGTCGCTAGCTAGCTTTGTGTGAAGTCTAATTTACGTCTTATTACTGAGATTTTAATTTAAAAATACATTGGATTTTCTTTGTTTGTAGTTTATTGTAAACCCCTTTCTGTTATTACTAAGTTTATTTGGTCATATTTAATTTAAAACTAGCTAGTTTTGGGATGGGAGTTACCAAAGGTTTTCATATGGGGGGGGGATTTGTTCCTCCATACCACAAGGGGCGCTACCACCAATGTTGGGGTCGTTATGTGGAATAATTCACGACTCGTTACTTCTAAGAACAGTAATCCATTACGTTTAAGACTAATTTATACCCTACGCAAAACTAAACAAACTACATGCAAAAAGTAAAATTTAACTACGCAAAATGGCAATAATCCGCTGTAGTTGTTTAGCAAAAAATACAAAATGTGAACAACTTCTCAATTTGTAACTCGGCAGAATTACGAAAGATCACCAATTTGCGTAGATTGTGTTCTTGTGTAATGGTATAAATAACATATTAGGCCTACTTTCCATCGAAAGTAACTTGGTATATCACAAAAAAATTATCAACATTTAGATCTCACTGTTCAACTGTTGTGGGGGTGAGCCGCGCCCACTGCTTTCCTGTGCTACAACTGGTCCACCATAGAGTTTGTAGTTTGTTTCGTAGTCTCTGATTAGTACTAGGATGCTCACATTATAGCCTACTACCTTTTGTAAGACAGCATCGCCTACATCTCTATGGAACAGCATGGGAAACAGTTGGTTGGCAGCCTATTCAGCACGGTGAACATTTCCCTCCCTTGATTGAATATTGAGTCGTCAAGACACTTTTTTGAAGACTATGTTATTGACCAAAGTGATATGGTAGCTAGTAGAAAATACTTTAGGGGTGGCTGCTAACTGTTAATAAATATAGCTAACTAGCATAGTTTGTCATTTGAGAGGTCTGTTTTCATATACTTGTGAAAATAATATAGTTTACTCTCATTTAAGCCTTTTTAAAGTAAAACTAGACTGAAGGCTAATTATTAACTGAGAAGGGAATTTTACCATAACACATTTTCACTGCACTTGACATTAGCGCTGTCAGGTCATTTTATATTTATATACCCAATGATTATTGATGAAGACCATGAAAATAACTTAATTTAAAATTTACATTTATTTGTTAACTTCAAGTCTACAAACTTGACCCAAAAGCAGCAAAGTAAAAGTAAGCCTGGTTTTCATGTAACGTCAACATCAGGAGAGATGGAAGGAGAAAAACGTACCTTTTCGGTATTATGTTGTGGAACAAACAGCTGATTGAAGGCGGTCAAAAAGATGACGCGTGTATTTTTGTAAGTATAAAAACGTAATAACTTTGTTGCTCCTTATTTCAGCAAGGTGTTGTACTGACTCTTCGTTGCCTAGGCAAAGCTCCTCCCCCTCCTCCATGCAGCACATGCAATCAGGAACGGAGGTGAGCAGAATTAGCCGTTAAAAAAATATACACAAATGTTTAGTCTGTTTTGCTATTAGAATGATTATATTGGTGGCCGTGGTCATTTGGATAACCAATGAAGACATCAAAAATTTCAAGACCGTCACAGCCCTACTTTGCGGTATACCATATTTTACTAGTATACAGTGCCTTGCGAAAGTATTCACCCCCCTTGGCATTTTTCCTGTTTTGTTGCCTTACAATTTGAAATTAAAATATTTTTTTTGGGGGGTGGTTGTATCATTTGATTGACATAACATGCCTACCACTTTGAAGATGCACAGTATATTTTTTTTATTGTGAAACAAACAAATAAGATTTTAAAAAACAACTTGAGTGTACTATAACTATTCACCCACCAAAGTCAATACTTTAGTGACACCTTTTGGAGCAATTACAGCTGCAAGTCTCTTGGGGTTTGTCTCTATAAGCTTGGCACATCTAGCCACTGGGATTTTTTTCCCCATTCTTCAAGGCAAAACTGTTCCAGCTCCTTCAAATTGGATGGGTTCCACTGGTGTACAGCAATCTTTAAGTCATACCACAGATTCTCAATTGGATTGAGGTCTGGCCTCTTGACTAGGCCATTCCAAGACGTTTAAATGTTTCCTCTTAAACCACTCGAGTGTTGCTTAGCAGTATGCTTAGGGTCATTGTCTTGCTGGAAGGTGAACCTAAGTCTCAGTCTCAAATCTCTGGAAGACTGAAACATGTTTCCCTCAAGGATTTCCCTGTATTTAGCACCATCCATCATTCCTTCAATTCTGACCAGTTTCCCAGTCCCTGCTGATGAAAAACATCCCCACAACATGATGCTGCCACCACCATGCTTCACTCTGGGGATGGTGTTCTCGGCATAATGAGAGGTGTTGGGATTGCGCCAGACATGGCGTTTTCCTTGATGGCCAAAAAGCTACATTTTAGTCTCGTCTGACCAGAGGTACCTTCTTCCATTTGTTTGGGGAGATTCCCAAATGCCTTCTGGCGAACACCAAATGTGTTTGCTTATTTTTTTCTTTAATCAATGGCTTTTTTCTGGCCACTCTTCCATAAAGCCCAGCTCTGTGGCGTGTTCAGCTTTAAGTGGTCCTATAGACAGATACTCCAATCTCCACTGTGGAGCTTTGCAGCTCCTTCAGAGTCATCTTCTGTCTCTTTGTTGCCTCTGATTAATGTCCTCCTTGCCTGGTCCGTGAGTTTTGGTGGGCGGCCCTCTCTTGACAGGTTTGTTGTGGTGCCATATTCTTTAATTTTTTAAAATAATGGATTTAATGCTCTGTGGGATGTTCAAAGTTTCTGATGTTTTTATAACCCAACCCTGGTCTGTACTTCTCCACAACTTTGTCCCTGACCTGTTTGGAGAGGCTCCTTGGTCTTCATGGGGCCGCTTGCTTGGTGGTGCCCCTTGCTTGGTGGTGCCCCAGACTCAGGATCTTTCAGAACAGGTGTGTGTGTGTATATACTGAGATCATGTGACAGATCATGTGACACTTAGATTGCACACAGGTGGACTTTATTTTAACTAATTATGTAACTTCTGAAGGTAATTGGTTGCACCAGATCGTATTTAGGGGCTTCAAGGCTAAGGGGGTGAATACATATGCACGCACCACTTTTCTGTTTGTAATGTTTTGAAACATGTTTTTTCATTTCACCAATTTAGACTATTTTGTGTATGTCCATTACATGAAATCCAAATAAAAATCTATTTAAATTACAGGTTGTAATGCAACAAAATAGGAAAAATGCCACGGGGGTGAATATTTTTTGCAAGGCACTGTACTAAACATTAGGAACACCTTCTTAATATTGAGTTGCACCCCCTCTTTGCCCTCAGAACAGCCTTAATTCGTCGGGGCGTGGACTCGACAAGGTGTTGAAAGCATTTACAGGGATGTTAGTCCATGTTGACTCCAATGCTTCACACAGTTGTCAAGTTGGCTGGGAGGGCGTCGTAATGATATAAATCATTTAGCCAACTGAAAACAGTCCTTTTACCAGATGAACTAATGACGAGCAGTTGATTGTTATTAAAGAGAGTCCAGACGTGTTGGTTTAGGACATGTCTCTGAATGGCCGTATAAATCAGACAACGCCCCAAGAGCGGATATCTAATCCTGTTGTTTCTACTGAGCTCGACAGGCCCAACACTTGAGTTAGGGCTGAGTAGGGATTGTTTTCTCATTAACTAGGTTATGGTTAGGGATTGAGTAGGGATTGTTTTCTCATTAACTAGGGTATTTAGGTTAGGGATTGTTTTCTCATTAACTAGGTTATGGTTAGGGATTGTTTTCTCATTAACTAGGGTATGGTTAGGGATTGTTTTCTCATTAACTAGGTTATGGTTAGGGATTGTTTTCTCATTATCTAGGTTATGGTTAGGGATTGTTTTGTTTACTCATTATCTAGGTATGGTTAGGGATTGATTTGTTTTCTCATCTAGGGTATGGTTAGGGATTGTTTTCTCATTAACTAGGGTATGGTTAGGGATTGTTTTCTCATTAACTAGGTTATGGGTAGGGATTGAGTAGGGATTGTTTTCTCATTAACTAGGGTATGGGTAGGGATTGAGTAGGGATTGTTTTCTCATTATCTAGGTTATGGTTAGGGATTGAGTAGGGATTGTTTTCTCATTAACTAGGGTATGGTTAGGGATTGTTTTCTCATTATCTAGGGTATGGTTAGGGATTGTTTTTTTCTCATTATCTAGGTATGGTTAGGGATTGTTTTCTCATTAACTAGGGTATGGTTAGGGATTGTTTTCTCATTATCTAGGGTATGGTTAGGGATTGTTTTCTCATTATCTAGGGTATGGTTAGGGATTGTTTTCTCATTAACTAGGGTATGGTTAGGGATTGTTTTCTCATTATCTAGGTTATGGTTAGGGATTGAGTAGGGATTGTTTTCTCATTATCTAGGGTATGGTTAGGGATTGTTTTCTCATTATCTAGGTTATGGTTAGGGATTGAGTAGGGATTGTTTTCTCATTATCTAGGGTATGGTTAGGGATTGTTTTCTCATTATCTAGGTTATGGTTAGGGATTGAGTAGGGATTGTTTACTCATTATCTAGGGTATGGTTAGGGATTGAGTAGGGGTTGTTTTCTCATTAACTAGGGTATGGTTAGGGATTGAGTAGGGATTGTTTTCTCATTATCTAGGGTATGGTTAGGGATTGAGTAGGGATTGTTTTCTCATTAACTAGGGTATGGTTAGGGATTGAGTAGGGATTGTTTTCTCATTATCTAGGGTATTGTTAGGGATTGTTTTCTCATTAACTAGGGTATGGTTAGGGATTGTTTTCTCATTAACTAGGGTATGGTTAGGGATTGTTTTCTCATTAACTAGGTTATGGGTAGGGATTGAGTAGGGATTGTTTTCTCATTAACTAGGGTATGGGTAGGGATTGAGTAGGGATTGTTTTCTCATTATCTAGGTTATGGTTAGGGATTGAGTAGGGATTGTTTTCTCATTAACTAGGGTATGGTTAGGGATTGTTTTCTCATTATCTAGGGTATGGTTAGGGATTGTTTTCTCATTAACTAGGGTATGGTTAGGGATTGTTTTCTCATTATCTAGGGTATGGTTAGGGATTGTTTTCTCATTAACTAGGGTATGGTTAGGGATTGTTTTCTCATTATCTAGGTTATGGTTAGGGATTGAGTAGGGATTGTTTTCTCATTATCTAGGGTATGGTTAGGGATTGTTTTCTCATTATCTAGGTTATGGTTAGGGATTGAGTAGGGATTGTTTTCTCATTATCTAGGGTATGGTTAGGGATTGTTTTCTCATTATCTAGGTTATGGTTAGGGATTGAGTAGGGATTGTTTACTCATTATCTAGGGTATGGTTAGGGATTGAGTAGGGGGATTGTTTTCTCATTAACTAGGTATGGTTAGGGATTGAGTATCATTGTTTTCTCATTATCTAGGGTATGGTTAGGGATTGAGTAGGGATTGTTTTCTCATTAACTAGGGTATGGTTAGGGATTGAGTAGGGATTGTTTTCTCATTATCTAGGGTATTGTTAGGGATTGTTTTCTCATTAACTAGGGTATGGTTAGGGATTGTTTTCTCATTAACTAGGGTATGGTTAGGGATTGTTTTCTCATTAACTAGGGTATGGTTAGGGATTGTTTTCTCATTATCTAGGTTATGGTTAGGGATTGAGTAGGGATTGTTTACTCATTATCTAGGGTATGGTTAGGGATTGAGTAGGGATTGTTTTCTCATTATCTAGGTTATGGTTAGGGATTGAGTAGGGATTGTTTTCTCATTAACTAGGTTAGGGATTGTTTTCTCATTAACTAGGGTATTGTTAGGGATTGTTTTCTCATTAACTAGGGTATGGTTAGGGATTGTTTTCTCATTAACTAGGGTATGGTTAGGGATTGTTTTCTCATTATCTAGGGTATGGTTAGGGATTGTTTTCTCATTATCTAGGTTATGGTTAGGGATTGAGTAGGGATTGTTTTCTCATTATCTAGGGTATGGTTAGGGATTGAGTAGGGATTGTTTACTCATTATCTAGGGTATGGTTAGGGATTGAGTAGGGATTGTTTTCTCATTAACTAGGGTATGGTTAGGGATTGAGTAGGGATTGTTTTCTCATTATCTAGGGTATGGTTAGGGATTGAGTAGGGATTGTTTTCTCATTAACTAGGGTATGGTTAGGGATTGAGTAGGGATTGTTTTCTCATTATCTAGGGTATGGTTAGGGATTGAGTAGGGATTGTTTTCTCATTAACTATGGTTATGGTTAGGGATTGAGTAGGGATTGTTTTCTCATCTAGGGTATGGTTAGGGATTGTTTTCTCATTAACTAGGGTATGGTTAGGGATTGTTTTCTCATTAACTAGGTTATGGGTAGGGATTGAGTAGGGATTGTTTTCTCATTAACTAGGGTATGGTTAGGGATTGAGTAGGGATTGTTTTCTCATTATCTAGGGTATGGTTAGGGATTGTTTTCTCATTAACTAGGGTATGGTTAGGGATTGTTTTCTCATTATCTAGGTTATGGTTAGGGATTGAGTAGGGATTGTTTTCTCATTAACTAGGGTATGGTTAGGGATTGAGTAGGGATTGTTTTCTCATTAACTAGGGTATGGTTAGGGATTGAGTAGGGATTGTTTTCTCATTATCTAGGGTATGGTTAGGGATTGTTTTCTCATTAACTATGGTTATGGTTAGGGATTGAGTAGGGATTGTTTTCTCATTATCTAGGGTATGGTTAGGGATTGTTTTCTCATTATCTAGGGTATGGGTAGGGATTGAGTAGGGATTGTTTTCTCATTATCTAGGGTATGGTTAGGGATTGAGTAGGGATTGTTTTCTCATTATCTAGGGTATGGTTAGGGATTGTTTTCTCATTAACTATGGTTATGGTTAGGGATTGAGTAGGGATTGTTTACTCATTATCTAGGGTATGGTTAGGGATTGTTTTCTCATTATCTAGGGTATGGTTAGGGATTGAGTAGGGATTGTTTTCTCATTATCTAGGGTATGGTTAGGGATTGTTTTCTCATTAACTAGGTTAGGGATTGTTTTCTCATTAACTAGGTTAGGGATTGTTTTCTCATTAACTAGGTTAGGGATTGTTTTCTCATTAACTAGGTTAGGGATTGTTTTCTCATTAACTAGGTTAGGGATTGTTTTCTCATTAACTAGGTTAGGGATTGGGTATCACTGAATTTAACACTAACATTTAGGTTTAGCGGTATCCAGATTTCCATACCATTTTTTTTTATACCGACCTTGTGCCATACTGAGATATTTGGTCATACCGGCATTGAGCACAAGGGGTGACATTTTCTATCCCCATGTACATGTAATATCCCATAGAGAATGCTAACAAGCACATTGCAGACATTTTTATTTTTATACAGTCAGACCTAAGCTATTTGCAGAACAGACATCCCAGCTTAAAGTTAAACAGGTAACTCAAAAATGCTATACAGTTTTCTGTAAAAAAAAAAAATATTACACAGCAAGGCTCTAGCTCCAGGAGGGGATTCTCTCTACTGTTAATAAGAAAGCGAAGCTTGATTTTTGGAAGAAACTAAGCTAGATCAGGGGTTCCCCAAACTTTTCTCTCAGGGCCCCCTTCCAGCATTGGGGAATGCGCTGCCACGTCTATTTCTATGGGCTGTTCATGACACAAGCTGTTCACACCCTTCTTGTTGACGGGGGACCCCATGGGTTCGCAAACTGCAGTGAGATTATTGTATGGGAGAATATACAAACACAGTTGAGATTTTGAAAAATAACATTTTACTGGTTTGTTTTCATTTTGATATGAGATGAAAATGTAATTAATTTAAGGTTATTTGTTTATATAAATGTACTTATTCTTAACCTGTCTAGGACTGGGGTTCCACTAGCGGCACCATTTCTTGTTGCCACGGTGTCTGATTTCAAAAATGTTTTAAAGCGAAAGCTCCACAAACGATTATGTTAGGTCTCACAGAAAAACCCAGCCATTTTTCCAGCCAAAGAGAGGAGTCACAAAAAGCACGAATAGAGATAAAATGAATCACTAACATTTGATGGTCTTCATCAGATGACACGAATAGGACTTCATGTTACACAATACATGTATGTTTTGTTCGAAAAGTTCATATTTATATCCAAAAATCTTATTTTATATTGGCGTGTTACATTCAGTAGTTCCAAAACATGGACTGATATTGCAGAGAGCCAATATGAATTCACAGAAATATACTCATTAAATGTTGATGAAAATTCAAGTGTTATGCATGGAACTTTAGATAAACTTCTCCTTAATGCAAGTGCTGTGTCAGATTTATTTTTAACTTTACACTAATTGCAGCATTACTGCAAAAATAGAAGAGGCAAGTGGAAGGGGGGAAAAAGTAAGGAATTTGTCTATCGGCCCTGCATTAAAGACTACAATTGGTTAAAGAAAATGCGATCAATAAAAAAAGTGCACCAATTTCATTTCAGGACCAAAAAATTGGCAGCCGTAAGATATAGATTGAAGAAAAAAAATAGGGAAGAGATTTTCAATGTACTGATTATATGGCACATGGTTTATGAACTGATAGGACGCCAGATTCAAGACTAAGAATTTTTCAATTTAAATTACTATACAAAATTCTTGCAAAATTATAACCATCTGCAGATTTTGCTGCGAAGAGACAGTCATTAGATAATTTATTATGGTGATGTCCATATGTAGCTGGATTTTGGTCACAGGTCCAGGAATGGCGGACGAATTGAAATATCTACCTGGAGCTAACTCTGCAGATGGCACTACTGGGCGATCTGAAAAGTCATAGTCAATCAATAATATAATACTTTGAGCAGAAGTGCTTATCTTTTAATTTTCAATCTGTAGGAACGGCTCAGAACTTTCAGATGGGAGGGGTTGAATGGAGCTGAATGGACTGGATGGTGTTGAGAGACAGATGGGAGGGTTGAATGGAGCTGAATGGACTGGATGGTGTTGAGAGACAGATGGGAGGGGTTGAATGGAGCTGAATGGACTGCTGAATGGACTGGACTGGAGTGTTGAGAGACAGATGGGAGGGGTTGAATGGAGCTGAAGGGACTGGATGGTGTTGAGAGACAGATGGGAGGGGTTGAATGGAGCTGAATGGACTGGAGGGTGTTGAGAGACAGATGGGAGGGGTTGAATGGAACTGAATGGACTGGAGGGTGTTGAGAGACAGATGGGAGGGGTTGAATGGAGCTGAATGGTGTTGAGAGACAGATGGGAGGGGAATTGATTGGACTGGATGGTGTTGAGAGACAGATGGGAGGGGAATTGAATGGAGCTGGGAGGGGTTGAATGGACTGGGAGGGTTGTTGAGAGACAGATGGGAGGGTTGAATGGAGCTGAAGGGACTGGATGGTGTTGAGACAGATGGGAGGGGTTGAATGGAGATGAAGGGGAGGGGTGGGACTATAATAACCAAGATGACTAAATATACTGTGTCCATAAAATGCATATAGGTTCAGAACCTTTAACCAAACATTTAAAAAATAAATGGAAAATAAAAATCGAACTGGATTGACATCAGAAATGGAGGAAGGCCAGGACTTAAAACAAACAAAATATAACTATTCTAAAATAGTCAGTAAAATGTATATAGTACGTATAAACTGGAAGTAGAAGCCTACGTGTTCATTTAGTTTATTCCAATTATGAGAGTGGTGGTAGTAGAATATAATAAAGGAAAATGTAAATGTTTAATCCATTTTAGAATTAGGCTGTAACCTAACAAAATGTGGAAAAAGTCAAGGGGTCTGAATACTTTCCAAAGGAACTATTGGAACATGCATACATACAGTGCCTTTGGAAAGTATTCAGACCCCTTGACTTTTTCCACATTTTGTTAGGTTACAGCCTAATTCTAAAATTGATTAAATCATTTATTCCCTTATCAATCTACACACAATACCCCATAATGACATCACAATACCCCATAATGACATCACAATACCCCATAATGACAAAGCAAAAACAGGTTTGTATAAATGTTTGCTAATTTCAACAACAAAAATATCACATTTGCTTAAGTATTCAGACCCTTTTAATCAGTACTTTGTTGAAGCACCTTTGGCAGTGATTACAGCCTCCAGTCTTCTTGGGTATGACACTACAAACTTGGCACACCTGTATTTGGGGAGTTTCTCACATTCTTCTCTGCAGTTCCTCTCAAACTCTGTCAGGTTACATGGGGAGCGTCACTGCACAGCTATATTCAGGTCTCTCCAGAGATGTTCGATCAGGTTCAAGTCCAGGCTCTGGCAGGGCCACTCATGGACATTCAGAGACTTGTCCCGAAGCCACTCCTGCATTGTCTTGGCTGTGAGCTTAGGGTCGTTGTCCTGTTGGAAGGTGAACCTTCACCCCAGTCGGAGGTCCTGAGTGCTCTGGAGAAGGTTTTAATCAAGGATCTCTCTGTACTTTGCTTCGTTCATCTTACCCTCGATCCTGACTAGCCTCCCAGTCTTTTCCGCTGAAAACCATCCCCACAGCATGATGCTGCAACCACCATGCCTCACCGTAAGGATGGTGCCAGGTTTCTTCCAGACGTGACACTTGGCATTCAGGCCAAAGAGTTCAATCTTGGTTTCATCAGACCACAGAATCTTGTTTCTCATGGTCTAAGACAATTTAGGTGCCTTTTAGCAAACTATAAGTTGACTGTCATGTGCCTTTTTTTTACTGAGGAATTGCTTTCGTCTGGTCACTCTACCATAAAGGCCTGATTGGTGGAGTGTTGCAGAGATGGTCCTTCTGGAAGTTTCTCCCATCTCCACAAACCATCGGGTTCTTGGTCCCCTCCCTGACAGATGCCCCTCTCCTCCGGTTGCTCAGTTTGGCCGGGCAGCTCTAGGAAGAGTCTTAGTAGTTCCAAACTTCTAACATTTAAGAATTATGGAGGTCACTGTTTTGGTACCCTTCCCCAGATCTGTGCCTCGACACAATCCTGTCTCGGGTGGTCTACAGAGAATTCCTTTGACCTCATGGCTTTGTTTTTCCTCTGACATGTACTGTCAACTGTGGGACCTTGTATAGACAGGTGTGTGTGCCTTTCCAAATCATGCCCAATCATTTCAATTTGCCACAGGTGGACTCCAAGTTGTAGAAACATCTCAAGAATGATCAATGGAAACCGGATTCACCTGAGCTCAATTTCAAGTCTCATAACAAAAGGACTGAATACTTATGTAAATATTTCAGTTGTTAATTTTTTTAATACATTTTGTTTGTTATTATGGGGTATTGTGTGTAGATTGATAAGGAATGTTGTTTATTTAATACACTTTAGAATAAGGTTGTAACGTAACAAAATGTGGAAAAAGTCAAAAGGGTCTGAATACTTTATGTATATATTAAAAATAATAATAATAATATGTGGAAATGTCTTAAGCTATTTTGGCTTTGGGCTGTTGTGTGTAGATTGCTGAGGATTTTTTTTTTATGTAATCATTTTTAGAATAAAATGTGGAAAAGTCAAGGGGGTCTGAATAATTTCTGTGTATCTGTATTTATATTACCAGTCAACATTTTGGACACAACTACTCATTCAAGGGTTTTTCTTCATGTTTACAATTTTCTACATTGTAGAATAATAGTGAAGACATCAAAACTATGAAATAACACATGGAATCATGTAGTAACCAAAAAAGTTTTAAACAAATAAAAAAATATTTGAGATTCTTCAGAGAAGCCACCCTTTGCCTTGTTGACAGCTATGCCCACTCTTGGCATTCTCTCAACCAGCTCTACCTGGAATGCTTTTCCAACAGTCTTGAAGGAGTTCTCACATATGCTGACCACTTGTTGGCTGCTTTTCCTTCACTCTGTGGTCCGACTCATCCCAAACCATCTCAATTGGGTTGAGGTCAGGTGATTGTGGAGGTCAGGTCATCTGATGCAGCACTCCATCACTCTCCTTGGTCTGCAGCACTCATCACTCTTTCTTGGTCAAATAGCCCTTACACAGCTTGGAGTTGTGTCGGGTCATTGTCCTGTTGAAAAACAAATGATAGTCCCACTTGATGCAGAATGCTGTGTTAGCGATGCTTGTTAAGTGTGCCTTGAATTCAAATTAATTCACTGACAGTGTCACCAGCAAAGCAACATCACACCTCCATGCTTCATGGTGGGAACCACACATGCAGAGATCATCTGTTCACCTACTCTGCTTCTCACAAAGACATGGCCAAAAATCTCCAATTTGGACTCATCAGACCAACGGACAGATTTCCACCGGTCTAATGTCCATTGCTTGTGTTTCTTGTCCAAGCAAGTCTCTTCTTATTGGTGTCATTTAGTAGTGGTTTCTTTGCAGCAATTTGACCATGTAGGCCTGATTCACACAGTCTCCTCTGAACTGTTGATGTCTGTTACTTGAACTCTGAAGCATTTATTTGGGCTGCAATTTCTGAGGCTGGTAACTCTAATTTATCCTCTGCAGCAGAGGTAACTCAGGGTCTTCCTTTCCTGTGGCTGTCCTGTGGCTGTCCTCATGGGAGCCAGTTTCATAACGCTTGAAAATAACCTCACACTCAACGTCAACAAAACTAAGGAGATGATTGTGGACTTCAGGAAACAGCAGAGGGAACACCCCCCTATCCACATCGATGGAACAGTAGTGGAGAGGGTAGCTAGTTTTAAGTTCCTCGGCATACACATCACAGACAAACTGAATTGGTCCACTCACACTGACAGCGTAGAAAGTGAAGAAGGCGCAGCAGCGCCTATTCAACCTCAGGAGGCTGAAAAAACATCGGCTTGTCACCAAAAGCACTCACAAACTTCTACAGATGCACAATCGAGAGCATCCTGGCGGGCTGTATCACCGCCTGGTACGGCAACTGCTCCGCCCTCAACCGTAAGGCTCTCCAGAGGGTAGTGAGGACTGCACAACGCATCACCGGGGGCAAACTACCTGCCCTCCAGGACACCTACACCACCCGTTGTTACAGGAAGGCCATAAAGATCATCAAGGACATCAACCACCCAGAACCACTGCCTGTTCACCCAGCTATCATCCAGAAGGCGAGGTCAGTACAGGTGCATCAAAGCTGGGACCGAGAGACTGAAAAACAGCTTCTATCTCAAGGCCATCAGACTGTTAAATAGCCACCACTAACATTGAGTGGCTGCTGCCAACACACTGTCATTGACACTGACCCAACTCCAGCCATTTTAATAATGGGAATTGATGGAAATGATGTAAATATATCACTAGCCACTTTAAACAATGCTACCTTATATAATGTTACTTACCCTACATTATTCATCTCATATGCATATGTATATACTGTACTCTACAACATCGACTGCATCCTTATGTAACACATGTATCACTAGCCACTTTAACTATGCCACTTTGTTTACTTTGTCTACACACTCATCTCATATGTATATACTGTACTCGATACCATCTACTGTATGCTGCTCTGTACCATCACTCATTCATATATCCTTATGTACATGTTCCTTATCCCCTTACACTGTGTATAAGACAGTAGTTTTGGAATTGTTATTTAGATTACTTGTTGGTTATCACTGCATTGTCGGAACTAGAAGCACAAGCATTTCGCTACACTCGCATTAACATCTGCTAACCATGTGCATGTGTATGTGACAAATAAAATTTGATTTGATTTGATGGTTTTTGCGACTGCACTTGAAGAAACAACTTTAAAGTTCTTGAAATGTTCCGGATTGACAGACCATGTCTTAAAGTAATTTCTCTTTGCTTATTTGAGCTGTTCTTGACATAATATGGACTTGGTATTTTACCAAATAGGGGCATCTTCTGTATACCAGCCCTACCTTGTCACAACACAACTGATTTTCCTCAAACGCATTAAGAAGGAAAGAAATTCTACAAGTTAACTTTTAACAAGGCACACCTGCCAATCTAAATGCATTCCAGGTGACTACCTCATGTATCTGGTTGAGAATGTCAAGTGTGCAAAGATATCAATGTAAAGGGTGGCTACTTAGAAGAATGTCAAATATAAAATATATATTAACTTAACACATTGTTTTTTTTGTCTGGCAAGTCGGGAGTATTTTTCACTTGCCTGAAGATTATGATCACTTGCCCGTAAATTATTATGATTAGCTATTTACATGCAGAAATGCCATATACAATATTGCCTTCCTTTCAGAGGAGGAACCGGATTCTTGGTATTTTGGTTGACTCTATGGAAGAAAAAAAATCGGAGCAAGCTCAACTTGCTCAACTGCCATACATTGTCGGTCTTTCACTTACAATACTGGGGAACCAGAAAGATCAGCTTTAGGCTACTGTAATTCTTTGCACTTTGTTGTTTTCGCCCCCCCCCCACCTCTATTTGTCTTTGTTTCACCTGTCCAATAGGGCAACCTCAGCGCATGCTCAACTTGCATGACTGCTCAGTTTACTTTGCTCAGGCAAAAAGGCAACCCTTTGTGTCAATCCCTGAAATGTTATATCAACTTGCTAATTGGTTGCATTTGAGAATGTTAAGTACTCATTGGTAACTGAATACAAACCTTGACTGAGTACTTGTGCCCATCCCTACTAGCTAAACAATTAAGTTATTTATGGCTTGGAAAGCCAAGTCTGCTTATGTTTAGCTTTCGTACATGTTTGTGCAGATAGTCACATTGTTTCTTCTTTTACAATTGAAATAAGTGCTTGAATTCAGTCCCAACCCATAGAAGTGATCCCCTTTAGGTACCCTTTCCAGCCTACAGCAGTAAGCATGCATTCGTTTTTACTTTGTCTTCTCAATTATTATTTTTTTCTTGGAAACTGCTACTCTCAATTCTCTCAACAGGGTGAAAAGCAAGACAGACTTCGGGAGCTCTCAAACATTTTACCTCAAGGCAGATGTCATGAATTACACAGACCCGATTGTGGAGAAGGCCGTCAACTCCTGGTCCAGAATCGCCTCGGCTGGACAGACTGTCCTTTTAGAGACATTACAGATCCTCAACCCCATGTCAAAGGATCTCTCGGACACCGAGGAACTAGTAACCTTTCTCCAAGGGCTTAAAGAAGAAGGCCACAAGCCCACAGTGCTACGAAGCAAAGATGTTTATGGATATAGATCCTGTACAGCCAGAACACTACCAGAAGAGATGTGCTGTACAGACACGACTAGCAAGGGCTCAAGGACAGGCAAGAAGAGGGGAAGGAAGAAGAAGGAGTCTAACAAGTACGCATCGTGGACTACTAGTGCATCAGAATCTCACAAAGGATCTGTCTTTTCCCGACCTCCGGTTATGACTATTGAACCTCCACTGATACACCAATGTCTGAAACTAACAAACATTACAGGTTTGACGAGAGGCCACACCGCAAGACTACAGATTCACTCTCAACTTTCAGGGATACCGTTGCAGAACATGGGTAGAACACCAAAGGCAATGGCATTGGTCGGTCAAAGGTATCATCCCTCCTGTCCGGAATGGAACGGGGCCCTTATCGGAGACTCCGCCCCAGTGATGTATCAAAACGGCCGAGGAGTTTACAACTACAAGATTGACGTGTCAAACCACAGACGGTCCTGGAGGGACGACCAGTCTCTGTGGGTGATGAACAATCAGGAGCAGTGTCGTCTGGATGAGAACAGCCTGCGGTGGAAGGTGGTCAAAGTGGACGACTGCATCACAGTGGAGGAACTGAGGAGGAAGGCCCAGAGGATCCTGCAGGTGAATCTGTCCCCTGTGATAGAGATACGACCGCTATATGAAACTGTAGCAGAATACCAGCGTGAGATCTCCAGTGACTTCTTGGTTTAGGCCTAGCGTTCATTTTGCAACACGGCTTGACTGAGCACGCTGAGGTTTGACTTTTACTGTTGGAGCCAGAAGGGGAACATTACGTCGGCATCGTCTGACTACAGTAAAGTATGTTTCTTGTATTGTGCAACGACGGGATGATGCCATGGATCTAACGTGTCAACAGGACTGACGCAGAAGTTACACAAGGTGGTGCTTGAAAGACACTCCATAGACCTTACAGTGCAGAATGGGGCACATTTTTAGTTGATTTTTTTACGAGCTTCTGTTTTGTACCTTGAGGTAAACCTTGAGATTTGGTAAACGGTGTCACTGTCGGACCACTTTTCTTGCAAGAACAAAAATCAAATAAAATGTTTACCCTATTTGGTCTAGCCTACACGACAGTTTGCTGATTTTTGGTCACCTGAAATGAATGTGCAAGACTTCTCTTGGTTTAGCTCTTCCTGTTGTCTCATTTGATTGCCATTCTTATCTGCTTTTGTGTAGTCTAGACTGTTTCATTGAGTTTAAACTTTGACGGCCTCAGATTTATTCTGTGTTTTCTGAATGTAAGCACTTGAATCGTAGCAATTCCATTGCAGGACTAAGTTTAAAATGGCCTTATTCTTTTTAACTAAAATAAATAGTATTTTTGTAGTGGCTTTTTTAAAATATATATTTAATTGTATTTTCTCTGGGCAAAGCATTTAATAGCATCATCAACCATCCTCTTCATCTTTGAAGTATTTTATTGAACCTGGATTGCAGAATTATTCCAGACTTTTGAAAATTGGAAACATGGAACAGATATTCGTTTTAGATCGGATGCTAACTTTGCATCGGTGCTAACTGGGAACCAGCTAAATCTGGCCATTTGTGAAGAAGTTGCCACAAAGTGTTTTGTGATCCATCTTTCATCATTAGTTTAGTTGAATGGTTTCAGACATGTTGTTTTCATTACTTATTTTAAGTTTGGTTTGAACATGTTGTATTGTAGTGGCACAGTCCATCAAGGGTAGCCTACTTCAGGGGTCCTGTCCCAAATGGCACCTTTTTCCCTTTATAATGCACTACTTTTGACCCGGGTCCCAGGTTCTGATCAAATGTAATGGACTGAATAGGGTGCTATTTGTGAAACATCCATAATTCTGTTTTAGCAACTCTTTAGTGTTTTATTTGTATTGGCTTGCTGCGTCTTCATCTGGATTTAATTTAACATTTTCACCATCCCAGAATTTGCAGAACAAAAGTACAGTCAAATTAAGGAATGGGTTAAGTTTAAGGTTTTTGTTAGGTCGGGTTTAATGTTAGGGAAAGTGAAGTGTTCAAATGTTTTGAATCATGTTGTGGCCCAAAAATCAGGGCCGTAAGTTGATCCTTTGTTGCCATATGTTGAAAATATTGTAAATGTTACTGAGTGGTTGCGTTCAGGCCAGGAAACAACCAGTCATTGCGATTGCCAAAGGCGTTCTTCGAGAAAAGGACAGCAGATTACTATGGCTGTAAAATGTGTTTTTTGTGTTTCCATCCAATCTTAATTTCAGTGTACTGATATAAAATGACTAAATGAAGTTGCCATGTTATTTTGAACCAGGGTATGTATGTATGTATGTATGTATGTATGTATGTATGTATGTACAATAGGTCATGGGTTTTATACAACACTTATTTGCAGCAAATACATTTTTTCACGGGATCTTTAAAGCCTAATTTATACCTCATGCAAGTATGCAACGCAAGAACGTAATTATCTACTCAAAATGGCGATCCTGCATAGTTTGCAGCCCTGCAATTTGTATGTACGCAGAATGGCCATTTGTATGTATGTATGATATGTTGTGTTATTTGCGTTACTATGTGTCTTGTATAGATAAGTACTCTTGTCATGACACAGTGCTGCAGTTTCTGTACCAACCGTGTGTCTCCCAGATGTGTCCGATTTGTTGCAGTTGGTTGAAATTTGCTGAACAAAACTGTACAGTGTGTGTGTGGATTAAATTTTATACAGAAATTGCTCAATAAAATGAATCTAAAAAGGCATTTGAATGAGATACCCGAGGGTGTGGAGTCTACTTCTCCGAGGGTGTGGAGTCTGCAGCCCTCTCCAGAATGGCCATTTTGCTTCGAGGTTATTTGCTTTGCACTCGTGTGGAGTCTACTTCTCCGAGGGTGTGGAGTCTACTTCTCCGAGGGTGTGGAGTCTACTTCTCCGAGGGTGTGGAGTCTACTTCTCCGAGGTGTGTCTCCCAGATTCTCCGATTGTGCAGTTGGTCTACTTCTCAAAACTGAGGGTGTGGAGTCTAAATTTTCCGAGGGTGTGGAGTCTACTTCTCCGAGGGTGTGGAGTCTACTTCTCCGAGGGTGTGGAGTCTACTTCTCCGAGGGTGTGGAGTCTACTTCTCCGAGGGTGTGGAGTCTACTTCTCCGAGGGTGTGGAGTCTACTTCTCCGAGGGTGTGGAGTCTACTTCTCCGAGGTGTGGAGTCTACTTCTCCGAGGGTGTGGACGTACCATCAATACTTGACTTCCTTTCAGACTTCCTTGGTCAAGTATATCATATGTCAAATACCGGAGCTGCACTTGATTTAGTTTGCCCTGTCCAATGGAACCAACAGTGGTGTCAACTCCTGTACCATTTATATTAACTTTAACTATATTCCTTTCTATTTTATTTAACCAGGTAGGCCAGTTGAGATAAGTTCTCATTTACAACTGCGACCTGGCCAAGATAAAGCAGTGCGACACAGAGTTACACATGGGTTAAACACACATACAGTCAATAACACAACAGAAAAGTCTGTATACAGTGTGTGTGCAAATGAGTTAAGGCAATAAATAGGCTAATAGTGGCGAAGTAATTACAATTTAGCAATTTACACTTGGAGCGATGGATGTGCAAGTAGAAATACTGGTTTGAAAAAGAGTAGAAAAACAAATATGGGGATGAGGTAGGTAGGTGGTTGGTTGGATGGGCTATTTACAGATGTGCTGTGTACAGCTGCAGCAATTGGTAAACCGCTCTGACAGCTGATGCTTAACATTAGTGAGGGAGATATGAGTCTCCAGCTTCAGTGATTTTTGCAATTCGTTCCAGTCATTGGCAGCAGAGAACTGGAAGGAGAGGTGGCCAAAGCAGGTGTTTGCTTTGGGGATGACCAGTGAAATACATCTGCTGGAGCGTGGAGATGCTTAATGTGAGTCTGGAAGGAGAGTTTACAGTCTAGCAGTTGGAGGCCACGGAAGGAGTGTTGTTTGTTAACACTGTCCAAAGAAGGGCCAGATGTATTACAAAATGATGTCATCTGCGTAGAGGTGGATCAAAGAATCACCAGCAGCAAGAGTGACGTCATTGATTTATACAGAGAAAAGAGTCGGCCTGAGAATTGAACCCTGTGGCACCCCCATAGAGACTGCCAGAGGTCTGGACAACAAGCCCTCTGATTTCACACTGAACTCTATCTGAGAAGTAGTTGGTGAACCAGGCGAGGCAGTCATTAGAAAAACCGAGGCTACTGAGTCTGCCGATAAGAATATGGTGATTGACAGAGTCGAAAGCCTTGGCCAGGTCGATGAACTCAGCTGCACAATAATGTCTTTTATCGATGGCGGTTATGATATCGTGTAGGACCTTGAGCGGGTCTGAGGTGCACCCATGACCAGCTCGAAAAGCAGATTGCATAGCGGAGAAGGTACGGTGGGATTCGAAATGGTTGGTGATCTGTTTTGTTAACTTGGCTTTCGAAGAGTTTAGAAAGGCAGGGAAGAATGGATATAGATCTATAACAGTTTGGGTCTAGCGTGCCTCCCACTTTTGAAGAGGGGGATTACCGCAGCAGCTTTCCAAACTTTAGGAATCTCGGACGATACAAAAGAGAGGTTGAACAGGCTAGCAATAGGGGTTGCAACAGTGGCGGCGTATAATTTTAGGAAGAGAGGGTGCAGATTGTCTAGCCCGGCTGATTTGTACGGGTCCAGGTTTTGCAGCTCTTTCTGAACATCAGCTGTCTGGATTTGGGTGAAGCAGAAGCTGGGGGGGGGGGGGGGGGGGGCTTGGCCCAGTTGCTGTGGGGGGGTACAGAGCTGTTGGGGTAGCCTGGTGGAAAGCATGGCCAGCCATAGAAAAATGCTTATTGAAATTCTCGATTATCGTGGATTTTTCAGTGGTGACAGTGTTTCTTATTCTCAGAGCAGTGGGTATCTGTGAGGTACTCTTATTCTCCATGGACTTTACAGTGTCCCAAAACCTTTTGGAATTAGTGCTGCAGGATGCACATTTCTGTTTTGAAAAAGCTAGCCTTTGCTTTCCTAACTGACTGTGTGTACTGGTTCCTGACTTCCTTGAAAAGTTTCATATCGCGAGGACTATTCGATGCTAGTGCTGTATGCCACAGGGTGTTTTTCCACTGGTCAGGGAGCAGTCAAGTCTAGTGAATCAAGGGCTATATCATCTGTTCTTAGCTCTACATTTTTTGAAAGGGGCATGCTTACGATGGTGAGGAAAGCACTTTTTTTATAGAACAACCAGGCATCCTTCACGGATGGGATGAGGTTAATAGCTACACCACCTGATGTCACAGGAAGGCCAAAAGGATCATCAAGGACAACAACCACCCGAGCTGCTGCCTGTTCACCCCGCTATCATCCAGAAGACGAGGTCAGTACAGATCCATCAAAGCGGGGACCAAGATGTTTTCCAGTCTCCATCTCAAGGCCATCAGACTGTTAAACAGCCATCACTAACATTGAGTGGCTGCTGCCAACATACTGACTCATCTCTAACCACTTTAATAATGAAAAATTGATGTAATAAATGTCACTAGCCACTTTAAACAGTGCCACTTTATATAATGTTTATATACCCTACATTACCCATCTCATATGTATATACTGTACTCTATACCATCTACTGCATCTTGCCAATGCCATTCGGTCATTGCTCATTCATATATTTATATGTACATATTCTTATTCATTCCTTTACACTTGTGTGTATAAGGTAGTTGTGAAATTGTTAGGTTACTTGTTAGATATTACTGCATGGTCGGAACTAGAAGCACAAGCATTTCGCTACACTCGCATTAACATCTGCTAACCATGTGTATGTGACAGACAATTTGATTTGATCCTTCCAGGATACCCGGGACAGGTCGATTATAGAAAGACCTGCTCGCAAAAGTGTTTTAGGGAGCGTTTGACAGTGAAGAGGGTTGAGCGTTTAACCGCGGACCCATAACGGACTCAGGCAATGAGTCATTTATCTCTGAGATCCTGGTTGAAGACGAGAGGTGTATTTGGAGGACAAGTTGGTTAGGATAATATCTATGAGTGTGCCACGGGTGTACGGATTTGTGTTGTACCTGGTAGGTTCCTTGATAATTTGTGGCAGATTGAGGGCATATAGCTTAGATTGAAGGACGACCGGGGTGTTAAGCATATCCCAGTTTAGGTCACCTAACAGCACGAGCTCTGAAGATAGATGGGGTGGGGGGCAGCAATCAATTCACATATGGTGTCCTGGGCACAGCTGGGGGTCTATAACAAGCAGCAACAGTGAGGGACTTATTTCTGATAAAATGTATCTTTAAAAGTAGATGCTCGAGCTGTTGGAAGGGGGCGTTGGAAGACAATGTAAGTAACCTAATTTATGTCCCTCTTACTGCCCTGAATGCCTCAGCTGATCCTACAGCTATTGTATGCGGAAATCCTATGCCTATGAACCAGAGTTGGTGCTAACAGTATGAGGCGGTGTGGCCTAGCAGATAAATAAATCTCCATGGTGGAGAACGCTGTTCCTACATTGTGGGGGGCGCTGTTCCTACATGTTGGAGAGTGCTGGTGGAGAGCGCTGTTCCTACACGGTGGAGAGCGCTGTTCCTACACGGTGGAGAGCGCTGTTCCTACACGCTGTTCCTACACGTGGAGAGCGCTGTTCCTACACGGTGGAGAGCGGTGTGAGAGCGCTGTTCCTACACGGTGGAGCGCTGTTCCTAGCGCTGTTCCTACACGGTGGAGAGCGCTGTTCCTACACGGTGGAGAGCGCTGTTCCTACACGGTGGAGAGCGCTGTTCCTACACGGTGGAGAGCGCTGTTCCTACACGGTGGAGAGCGCTGTTCCTACACGGTGGAGAGCGCTGTTCACGGTGGAGAGCACGGTGGAGAGCGCTGTTCCTAGGTGGAGAGCGCTGTTCCGGTGGAGAGCGCTGTTCTACACGGTGGAGAGCGCTGTTCCTGGACACACGGTGGAGAGCGCTGTTCCTACACGGTGGAGAGCGCTGTTCCTACACGGTGGAGAGCGCTGTTCCTACAGAGCGCTGTTCCTACACGGTGGAGAGCGCTGGTCTACACGGTGGAGAGCGCTGGAGAGCTGTTCCTACACGGTGGAGAGCGCTGGTCGCTGTTCACGGTGGAGAGCGCTGGTGTTCCTACACGGTGGAGAGCGCTGGTGTTCCTACACGGTGGGAGAGCGCTGGTCCTAAATGGTGGAGAGCGCTGTTCCTAAATGGTGGAGAGCACTGGTGGAGAGCTGTTCCTACATGGTGGAGAGCGCTGTTCCTGTTCCTACATGGTGGAGAGCGCTGCTGTTGTTCCTGGTGGACATGGTGGAGAGCGCTGTTCCTGTTCCTACATGGTGGAGAGCGCTGTTCCTAATGGTGGAGAGCGCTGTTCCTACATGGTGGAGAGCGCTGTTCCTACATGGTGGAGAGCGCTGTTCCTACATGGTGGAGAGCGCTGGTGGAGAGCGCTGGTGGAGAGCGCTGTTCCTACATGGTGGAGAGCGCTGTTCCTACATGGTGGAGAGCGCTGTTCCTGGTGGAGAGCGCTGTTCGGTGGAGAGCGCTGTTCCTACATGGTGGAGAGCGCTGTTCCTAAATGGTGGAGAGCGCTGTTCCTACATGGTGGAGAGCGCTGGTCTACATGGTGGAGAGCGCTGGTCCTACATGGTGGAGAGCGCTACATGGTGGAGAGCGCTGGTCCTACATGGTGGAGAGCGCTGGTCTACATGGTGGAGAGCGCTGGGAGAGCGCTGTTCTACATGGTGGAGAGCGCTGTTCCTACATGGTGGAGAGCGCTGTTCCTACATGGTGGAGAGCGCTGGTGGAGAGCGCTGTTCCTAAATGTTGGAGAGCGCTGTTCCTTCATGTTGGAGAGTTCGCTGTTCGCTGTTCCTACATGGTGGAGTGCGCTGTTCCTCCATGGTGGAGTGCGCTGTTCCTCCATGGTGGAGTGCGCTGTTCCTCCATGGTGGATGGAGCGCTGTTCCTCCATGGTGGAGTGCGCTGTTCCTCCATGGTGGAGCGCTGCGCTGTTCCTCCATGGTGGAGTGCGCTGTTCCTCCATGGTGGAGTGCGCTGTTCCTCAATGGTGGAGTGCGCTGTTCCTCAATGGTGGAGTGCGCTGTTCCTCAATGGGTGGAGTGCGCTGTTCCTCAATGGTGGAGTGCGCTGTTCCTCAATGGTGGAGTGCGCTGTTCCTCAATGGTGGAGTGCGCTGTTCTGTTCCTCAATGGTGGAGTGCGCTGTTCCTCAATGGTGGAGTGCGCTGTTCCTCAATGGTGGAGTGCGCTGTTCCTCAATGGTGGAGTGCGCTGTTCCTCAATGGTGGAGTGCGCTGTTCCTCAATGGTGGAGTGCGCTGTTCCTCAATGGTGGAGTGCGCTGTTCCTCAATGGTGGAGTGCGCTGTTCCTCAATGGTGGAGTGCGCTGTTCCTCAATGGTGGAGTGCGCTGTTCCTCAATGGTGGAGTGCGCTGTTCCTCAATGGTGGAGTGCGCTGTTCCTCAATGGTGGAGTGCGCTGTTCCTCAATGGTGGAGTGCGCTGTTCCTCAATGGTGGAGGTGGAGCGCTGTTCCTCAATGGTGGAGTGCGCTGTTCCTCAATGGTGGAGTGCGCTGTTCCTTCATGTTGGAGTGCGCTGTTCCTCATGGTGGAGAGCGCTGTTCCTCATGCTGGAGAGCGCTGTTCCTTCATGTTGGAGGTGGAGCGCTGTTCCTACATGTTGGAGGTGGAGCGCTGTTCCTACATGTTGGAGAGCGCTGTTCCTACATGTTGGAGAGCGCTGTTCCTACATGTTGGAGAGCGCTGTTCCTACATGGTGCGCTGTTCCTCTGGTGGAGAGTGCTGTTCCTCGAACATGGTGGAGAGCGCAGGTGGAGAGCGCTGTTCCTTCATGTTGGAGAGCGCTGTTCCTAAATGGTGGAGAGCGCTGTTCCTAAATGGTGGAGAGCGCTGTTCCTACATGGTGGAAAGCGCTGTTCCTACATGGTGGAGAGCGCTGTTCCTACATGGTGGAGAGCGCTGTTCCTACATGGTGGAGAGCGCTGTTCCTACATGGTGGAGGTGCAGCGCTGTTCCTACATGGTGGAGAGCGCTGGTGGAGAGAACATGGTGGAGAGCGCTGTTCCTTCATGTTGGAGAGCGCGGTGTTCCTAAATGGTGGAGAGCGCTGTTCCTACATGTTGGAGAGCGGTGTTCCTAAATGGTGGAGAGCACTGTTCCTAAATGGTGGAGAGCGCTGTTCCTAAATGGTGGAGAGCACTGTTCCTACATGGTGGAGAGCACTGTTCCTACATGGTGGAGAGCGCTGTTCCTACATGTTGGAGAGCGCTGTTCCGACATGGTGGAGAGCGCTGGAGGTGGAGCGCTGTTCCGACATGGTTGGAGGTGGAGCGCTGTTCCGACATGGTGGAGAGCGCTGTTCCGACATGGTGGAGAGCGCTGTTCCGACATGGTGGAGAAATGGTGGAGCGCTGTTCCGACATGGTGGAGAGCGCTGTTCCTACATGGTGGAGAGCGCTGTTCCTACATGGTGGAGAGCGCTGTTCGACATGGTGGAGAGCGCTGTTCCGACATGGTGGAGAGCGCTGTTCCGACATGGTGGAGAGCGCTGTTCCGGTGGAGAGCATGGTGGAGGTGGAGCGCTGGTGGAGAGCGCTTTGGTGGACTGTTCATGTTGGAGAGCGCTGTTCCTTCATGTTGGAGAGCGCTGTTCCTAAATGCTGGTTCCTAGGTGGAGCGCTGTTCCTTGGTGGATGTTGGACATGGTGGAGAGCGCTGTTCCTTCATGTTGGAGGAGCGCTGTTCCTTCATGTTGGAGAGCTGGTGGAGAGCTGTTCCTTCATGTTGGAGAGCGCTGTTCCTTCATGTTGTGGAGGAGTGCGCTGTTCCTACATACATGGTGGAGTGCGCTGTTCCTAATGGTGGATGGTGGAGAGCGCTGTTCCTTCATGTTGGAGTGCGCTGTTCCTACATGGTGGAGTGCGCTGTTCCTACATGAAATGGTGGAGTGCTGGAGAGCGCTGTTCCTGATGGATGTTGGAGTGGAGCGCTGTTCCTTCATGTTGGAGAGCGCTGTTCCTTCATGTTGGAGAGCGCTGTTCCTGTTCCTACATGGTGGAGGTGGAGTGCGCTGTTCCTACATGGTGGAGTGCGCTGTTCCTCAATGCGCTGTTCCTCAATGGTGGAGTGCGCTGTTCCTCATGGTGGAGTGCGCTGCTCAATGGTGGAGTGCGCTGTTCCTCATGGTGGAGTGCGCTGTTCCTCATGGTGGAGAGCGCTGTTCCTCAATGGTGGAGAGCGCTGTTCCTCATGGTGGAGAGCGCTGTTCCTCATGGTGGAGAGCGCTGTTCCTCATGGTGGAGAGCGCTGTTCCTCATGGTGGAGAGCGCTGTTCCTACATGGTGGAGAGCGCTGTTCCTGGAGTGCATGGTGGAGAGCGCTGTTCCTACATGGTGCAGAGCGCTGTTCCTACATGGTGCAGAGCGCTGTTCCTACATGGTGGAGAGCGCTGAGAGCGCTGTTCCTCAAGAGTGCTGTTTCGACATGTTGGAGAGCGCTGTTCCTTCATGTTGGAGAGCGCTGTTCCGACATGGTGGAGAGCGCTGTTCCTACATGGTGGAGAGCGCTGGTGGAGAGCACTGTTCCTTCATGTTGGAGAGCGGTGTTCCTAAATGGTGGAGGTGGAGCGCTGTTCCTAAATGGTGGAGAGCGCTTTTCCTAAATGCGCTGTTCCTAAATGGTGGAGAGCGCTGTTCCTACATGGTGGAGAGCGCTGTTCCTACATGGTGGAGAGCGCTGGTGGGAGAGCGCTGTTCCTACATGGTGGAGAGCGCTGTTCCTACATGGTGGAGAGCGCTGTTCCTACATGGTGGAGAGCGCTGTTCCTACATGGTGTTCCTACATGGTGCAGCGCTGGTGAAGAGTGCTGTTTCGACATGGTGGAGAGCGCGCTGTTCCTTCATGTTGGAGAGCGCTGTTCCTAAATGCGCTGTTCCTACATGGTGGAGGTGGAGCGCTGTTCCTACATGGTGGAGAGTTCCTACATGCTGGTGGAGAGCACTGTTCCTTCATGTTGGAGAGCGGTGTTCCTAAATGGTGGAGAGCGCTGTTCCTAAATGGTGGAGAGCCTAAATGGTGGAGAGCTGTTCCTAAATGGTGGAGAGCGCTGTTCCTACATGGTGGAGCACTGCGCTGTTCCTACATGGTGGAGGTGGAGAGCGCTGTTCCTACATGGTGGAGCGCTGTTCCTACATGGTGGAGAGCGCTGTTCCTACATGGTGGAGGTGGAGCGCTGTTCCTACATGGTGGAGAGCGCTGTTCCTACATGGTGGAGAGCGCTGTTCCTACATGGTGGAGAGCGCTGTTCCTTCATGGTGGAGAGCGTTCTGTTCCTACATGGTGGAGCGCTGTTCTGTTCCTACTGGTTCCTATGGTGGAGAGCGCTGTTCCTGGTCTACATGGTGGAGAGCGCTGTTCCTGGTGGACATGGTGGAGAGCGCTGTTCCTACATGGTGGAGAGCGTTCTATTGCTGTTCCTACATGGTGGAGAGCGTTCTATTGCTACATGGTGGAGAGCGCTGGTGGAGAGCGCTGTTCCTTCATGTTGGAGAGCGCTGTTCCTTCATGTTGGAGAGCGCTGTTCCTTCATGTTGGAGAGCGCTGTTCCTACATGGTGGAGTGCGCTGTTCCTCAATGGTGGAGAGCGCTGGTGGAGAGCGCTGTTCCTTCATGTTGGAGAGCGCTGTTCCTTCATGTTGGAGAGCGCTGTTCCTTCATGTTGGAGAGCGCTGTTCCTACATGGTGTTCCTACATGAGTGCGCTGTTCCTACATGATGGAGAGCGCTGTTCCTACATGGTGGAGAGCGCTGGTGGAGAGCGCTGTTCCTACATGATGGAGAGCGTTCTGTTGGAGAGCCTGTTCCTACATGGTGGAGAGCGTTCTGGTGGAGAGCGCTGTTCCTACATGGTGGAGCGGTGGAGAGCGCTGTTCCTTCATGGTGGAGAGCGGTTCCTCAGTGGAGAGCGCTGTTCCTCAGGTGGAGAGCGCTGTTCCTCATGGTGGAGTGCGCTGTTCCTCAATGGTGGAGTGCGCTGTTCCTCAATGGTGGAGTGCGCTGTTCCTCAATGGTGGAGTGCGCTGTTCCTCAATGGTGGAGTGCGCTGTTCCTCAATGGTGGAGTGCGCTGTTCCTCAATGGTGGAGTGCGCTGTTCCTCAATGGTGGAGTGCGCTGTTCCTCAATGGTGGAGTGCGCTGTTCCTCAATGGTGGAGTGCGCTGTTCCTCAATGGTGGAGTGCGCTGTTCCTCAATGGTGGAGTGCGCTGTTCCTCAATGGTGGAGTGCGCTGTTCCTCATGGTGGAGAGCGCTGGTGGAGAGCGCTTTTCCTTCATGTTGGAGCGCTGTTCCTAAATGCATGCGCTGTTCCTACATGGGAGAGCGCTGTTCCTACATGGTGGAGAGCGCTGTTCCTACATGTTGGAGAGCGCTGTTCCTACATGTTGGAGAGCGCTGTTCCTACATGGTGGAGAGCGCTGTTCCTGTGGAGAGCGCTGTTCCTACATGGTGCAGAGCGCTGTTCCTACATGGTGCAGAGCGCTGTTCCTACATGGTGCAGAGCGCTGGTGGAGAGTGCTGTTTCGAACATGGTGGAGAGCGCAGGTGGAGAGCGCTGTTCCTTCATGTTGGAGAGCGCTGTTCCTAATGGTGGATGTTCCTACATGGTGGAGAGCGCTGTTCCTACATGGTGGAAAGCGCTGTTCCTACATGGTGGAGAGCGCTGTTCCTACATGGTGGAGAGCGCTGTTCCTACATGGTGGAGAGCGCTGTTCCTACATGGTGGAGAGCGCTGTTCCGCTGGTGGAGAGCTGTTCCTTCATGTTGGAGAGCGCTGTTCCTAAATGGTGGAGCGCTGCGGTGTTCCTAAATGGTGGAGAGCACTGTTCCTAAATGGTGGAGAGCGCTGTTCCTAAATGGTGGAGAGCGCTGTTCCTACATGGTGGAGAGCGCTGTTCCTACATGGTGGAGAGCGCTGTTCCTCAAATGGTGGACATGGTGGAGAGCGCTGTTCCTCATGGTGGAGAGCGCTGTTCCTCCATGGTGGATGGTGGAGTGCGCTGTTCCTCCATGGTGGAGAGCGCTGTTCCTCCATGGTGGAGAGCGCTGTTCCTCCATGACATGGTGGAGAGCGCTGTTCCTTCATGGTGGAGCGCTGTTCCTCATGGTGGAGCGCTGTTCCTACATGGTGGACATGGTGGAGCGCTGTTCCTAAATGGTGGAGAGCGTTGTTCCTACATGGTGGAGAGCGCTGTTCCTACATGGTGGTGGAGAGCGCTTTCCTACTTCATGTTGGAGAGCGCTGTTCCTTCATGTTGGAGAGCGCTGTTCCTACATGGTGGAGAGCGCTGTTCCTACATGGTGGAGAGCGCTGTTCCATGGTGGACATGGTGGAGAGCGCTGTTCCTACATGGTGGAGAGCGCTGTTCCTGGTGGAGAGCGCTGTTCCTATGGTGGAGAGCGCTGTTCCTACATGGTGGAGAGCGCTGTTCCTGGTGGAGAGCATGGTGGAGAGCGCTGTTCCTACATGGTGGAGGCGGAGAGCTGTTCCTACATGGTGGAGAGCGCTGTTCCTACATGGTGGAGAGCGCTGTTCCTACATGGTGGAGAGCGCTGTTCCTACGCTGTTCCTCAATGGTGGAGAGCGCTGTTCCTGGTGGAGAGCATGGTGGAGAGCGCTGTTCCTAAATGGTGGAGTGCGCTGTTCGCATGGTGGAGAGTGCTGTTCCTCGACATGGTGGAGAGCGCTGTTCCTTCATGTTGGTGGAGAGCGCTGTTCCTACATGGTGGAGAGCGCTGTTCCTACATGGTGGAGAGCGCTGTTCCTACATGGTGGAGAGCGCTGTTCCGCTGTTCCTACATGTGGAGAGCGCTGTTCCTTCATGTTGGAGAGCGGTGTTCCTTCATGTTGGAGAGCGGTGTTCCTAAATGGTGGAGAGCGCTGTTCCTAAATGGTGGAGAGCGCTGTTCCTAAATGGTGGAGAGCGCTGTTCCTTCATGTTGGAGAGCGCTGTTCCTACATGGTGGAGAGCGCTGTTCCTACATGGTGGAGTGCGCTGTTCCTCAATGGTGGAGAGCGCTGGTGGAGAGCGCTTTTCCTTCATGTTGGAGAGCGCTGTTCCTACATGGTGGAGAGCGCTGTTCCTAATGGTGGAGTGGAATGGTGGAGCGCCTGTTCCTGTTCCTCATGGTGGAGAGCGCTGTTCCTAAATGGTGGAGAGCGCTGTTCCTAAATGGTGGAGAGCGCTGTTCCTTCATGGTGGAGTGCGCTGTTCCTCATGGTGGAGAGCGCTGTTCCTCAATGGTGGAGAGCGCTGTTCCTACATGGTGGAGTGCGCTGTTCCTCAATGGTGGAGAGCTGTTCCTCAATGGTGGAGTGCGCTGTTCCTCAATGGTGGAGTGCGCTGTTCCTGTTCATGGTGGAGAGCGCTGTTCCTACAATGGTGGAGTGCGCTGTTCCTAATGCTGGAGAGCGCTGTTCCTTCATGTGTGCTGGAGAGCGCTGTTCCTTCATGTTGGAGAGCGCTGTTCCTGTTGGAGACATGTTGGAGAGCGCTGTTCCTACATGGTGGAGAGCGCTGTTCCTACATGGTGGAGAGCGCTGTTCCTACATGGTGCAGATGCGCTGTTCCTACATGGTGCAGAGCGCTGTTCCTACATGGTGGAGAGCGCTGGTGGAGAGTGGTGGAGAGCTGTTGGAAGCGCATGGTGGCTGTTCCTTCATGGTGGAGAGCGTTCCTAAATGGTGGAAAGCGCTGTTCCTAGGTGGAGCGCTGTTCCTTCATGTTGGAGAGCGCTGTTCCTACATGGTGGAGAGCGCTGTTCCTACATGGTGGAGCTGTTCCTAAATGGTGGAGAGCTGTTCCTACATGGTGGAGCGCTGTTCCTAAATGGTGGAGAGTTCCTAAATGGTGTAGAGCATGGTGGAGAGCACTGTTCCTACATGGTGGAGAGCGCTGTTCCTACATGGTGGAGAGCGCTGTTCCTACATGGTGGAGAGCGCTGTTCCTTCATGTGGAGAGCGGTGGAGAGCGCTGTTCCTTCATGGTGGAGAGCGCTGTTCCTAAATGGTGGAGAGCGCTGTTCCTCAATGGTGGAGAGCGCTGTTCCTAAATGGTGGAGAGCGCTGTTCCTTCATGGTGGAGAGCGCTGTTCCTACATGTTGGAGAGCGCTGTTCCTATGTTGGAGAGCGCTGTTCCTACATGGTGGAGAGCGCTGTTCCTACATGGTGGAGAGCGCTGGTGGAGAGCGCTGTTCCTACATGGTGGAGAGCGCTGTTCCTGTTGTTCCTAAATGTGGAGAGCGCTGTTCCTACATGGTGGAGAGCGCTGTTCTGTTCCTACATGGTGGAGAGCGCTGTTCCTACATGGTGGAGAGCGCTGTTCCTGTTCCTACATGGTGGAGAGCGCTGTTCCTACATGGTGGAGAGCGCTGTTCCTACATGGTGGAGAGCGCTGTTGTTCCTACATGGTGGAGACATGGTGGAGAGCGCTGTTCCTGGTGGAGAGCGCTGTTCCTACATGGTGGAGAGGTGGAGAGCGCTGTTCCTACATGGTGTTCCTAGGTGGAGAGCGCTGTTCCTACATGGTGGAGAGCGCTGTTCCTACATGGTGGAGAGCTGTTCCTACATGGTGGAGAGCGCTGTTGTTCCTACATGGTGGAGAGCGCTGTTCCTACATGGTGGAGCGCTGTTCCTAGCGCTGTTCCTACATGGTGGAGAGCGCTGTTCCTACATGGTGGAGAGCGCTGTTCCTACATGGTGGAGAGCGTTCCTGGTGGAGAGCGCTGTTCCTTCATGAGAGCGCTGTTCCTACATGGTGGAGAGCGCTGTTCCTCACATGGTGGAGAGCGCTGTTCCTCAATGACATGGTGGAGAGCGCTGTTCCTCATGGTGGAGAGCGCTGTTTCGACATGGTGGAGGTGGAGTGCGCTGTTCCTCAATGGTGGAGAGCACTGTTCCTACATGTTGGAGTGCGCTGTTCCTACATGGTGGAGAGCGCTGTTCCTACATGGTGGAGAGCGCTGGTGGAGAGCGCTTTTCCTTCATGTTGGAGCGCTGTTCCTAGCGCTGTTCCTAAATGCTGTTCCTTCATGTTGGAGAGCTGTTCATGTTGGAGAGCGCTGTTCCTTCATGTTGGAGAGCGCTGTTCCTTCATGGTGGAGAGCGCTGTTCCTAAATGGTGGAGAGCGGTGTTCCTAAATGGTGGAGAGCGCTGTTCCTAAATGGTGGAGAGCGCTGTTCCTACATGGTGGAGAGCGCTGTTCCTACATGGTGGAGAGCGCTGTTCAGACATGGTGGAGAGCGCTGTTCCTACATGGTGGAGAGCGCTGTTCCGACATGGTGGAGAGCGCTGTTCCTGTTCCTACATGGTGGAGAGCGCTGTTCCGACATGGTGGAGAGCGCTGTTCCGACATGGTGGAGAGCGCTGTTCCGACATGGTGGAGAGCGCTGTTCCGACATGGTGGTTCCTAGAGCGCTGTTCCTACATGGTGGAGAGCGCTGTTCCTACATGGTGGAGAGCGCTGTTCTGGTGGAGAGCGCTTTTACTTCATGTTGGAGAGCGCTGTTCCTAAATGGTGGAGAGCACTGTTCCTTCATGTTGGAGAGCGCTGTTCCTTCATGTTGGAGAGCGCTGTTCCTTCATGTTGGAGAGCGCTGTTCCTTCATGTTGGAGAGCGCTGTTGTTCCTTCATGTTGGAGAGCGCTGTTCCTTCATGTTGGAGAGCGCTGTTCCTACATGGTGGAGAGCGCTGTTCCTACATGGTGGAGAGCGCTGTTCCTACATGGTGGAGAGAGCTGTTCCTACATGGTGGAGAGCGCTGTTCCTACATGGTGGAGGTGGAGAGCGCTGTTCCTACATGGTGGAGAGGTGGAGAGCGCTGTTCCTACATGGTGGTGGAGAGCGCTGTTCCTACATGGTGGAGAGCAGAGCGCTGTTCCTACATGGTGGAGAGCGCTGGTGGAGAGCGCTGTTTCGACATGTTGGAGAGCGCTGTTCCTGTCATGTTGGAGAGCGCTGTTCCTACATGGCGGAGAGCGCTGTTCCTACATGGTGGAAAGCGCTGTTCCTACATGGTGGAGCGCTGTTCCTACATGGTGGAGAGCGCTGGTGGAGAGCACTGTTCCTTCATGTTGGAGAGCGGTGTTCCTAAATGGTGGAGAGCGCTGTTCCTAAATGGTGGAGAGCGCTGTTCCTAAATGGTGGAGAGCGCTGTTCCTTCATGTTGGAGAGCGCTGTTCCTACATGGTGGAGAGCGCTGTTCCTGTTCCTAACATGGTGGAGAGCGCTGTTCCTACATGGTGGAGAGCGCTGTGGAGAGCGCTGTTCCTAGGTGGAGAGCTGTTCCTACATGGTGGAGAGCGCTGTTCCTACATGGTGGAGAGCGTTCTGTTGTTCCTAAATGGTGGAGAGCGCTGTTCCTACATGGTGGAGAGCGCTGTTCTAAATTCCTGTTCAAATGGTGGAGCGCTGTTCCTAAATGGTGGAGAGCGCTGTTCCTGTTCAAATGGTGGAGAGCGCTGTTCTGTTCCTACATGGTGGAGAGCGCTGGTGGAGAGTGCTGTTTGTTCCTAAATGGTGGACATGGTGGAGAGCGCTGTTCCTAGGTGGAGAGCACTGTTCCTACATGTTGGAGAGCGCTGTTCCTACATGGTGGAAGCTGTTCCTAGGTGGAGAGCTGTTCCTTCATGTGGAGAGCGCTGTTCCTACATGGTGGAGAGCGCTGTTCCTACATGGTGGAGAGCGCTGTTCCTACATGGTGGAGAGCTGTTCTGTTCACATGGTGGAGAGCGCTGTTCCTACATGGTGGAGAGCGCTGTTCCTACATGGTGGAGTGCGCTGTTCCTACATGGTGGAAAGCGCTGTTCCTACATGGTGGAGAGCGCTGTTCCTACATGGTGGAGAGCGCTGTTCCTACATGGTGGAGCGCTGTTCCTTCAGCGCTGTTCCTACATGGTGGAGAGCGCTGTTCCTACATGGTGGAGAGCGCTGTTCCTAAATGGTGGAGAGCGCTGTTCCTAAATGAAATTGGACTCTCCTTGGTGAGGATCAAAGGTGCCAGATCAGCTTGGAACATGGTGGACAGATAACAGCCCACAGGAGACGAGAGGGGGCAGTTGGGCTGGTTTTATGACTTAACAGCTGGTCGTAAATTGAGAGGGATCTTTCCCTCTCTGCCTTTCAGTATCCACCAAAGGAATGCTTTGTCTAGAGAGTTTGGCCTGCCTAAAAAATACTCTAACGTCAAAAGTCAAAATCAAATCAAGTGTATTTATATAGCCCTTCTTACATCAGCTGATATCTCAAAGTGCTGTACAGAAACCCAGCCTAAAACCCCAAGCAGCAAGCAAGAGAATTAGAGAGCATACCTAAATTCAATATAACAAACTGACCCTAGCCCCCCGACACACAAACCACTGCAGCATAAATACTGGAGGCTGAGACAGGAGGGGTCAGGAGACACTGGGGCCCCATCCGATGATACACCCGGACAGGGCCAAACAGGAAGGGTATAACCCCACCCACTTTGCCAAAGCACAGCCCCCACACCACTAGAGGGATATCTTCAACCACCAACTTACCATCCTGAGACAAGGCCGAGTATAGCCCACAAAGATCTCCGCCACGGCACAACCCAAGGGGGGGGGGGGGGGCAACCCAGAGAGGAGGATCACGTCAGTGACTCAACCCGACGCACCCCTCCTAGGGACGGCATGAAAGAGCACCAGTAAGCCAGTGACTCAGCCCCTGTAATAGGGTTAGAGGCAGAGAATCCCAGTGGAGAGAGGGGAACCGGCCAGGCAGAGACAGCAAGGGCGGTTCGTTGCTCCAGAGCCTTTCCGTTCACCTTCACACTCCTGGGCCAGACAACACTCAATCATATGACCCACTGAAGAGATGTGTCTTCAGTAAAGACTTATAGGTTGAGACAGAGTCTGCGTCTCTCACAAGGTAGGTAGGCAGACCATTCCATAAAAATGGAGCTCTATAGGAGAAAGCCCTGCCTCCAGCTGTTTGCTTAGAAATTCTAGGGACAATTAGGAGGCCTGCGTCTTGTGACCTTAGCGTACATGGAGGTATGTATGGCAGGACCAAATCAGAAAGATAGGTAGGAGCAAGCCCATGTAATGCTTTGTAGGTTAGCAGTAAAACCTTGAAATCAGCCCTTGCCTTGACAAGGAAGCCAGTGTAGGGAGGCTAGCACTGGAGTAATATGATCAAATTTTTAGGTTCTAGTCAGGATTCTAGCAGCCGTATTTAGCACTAACTGAAGTTTATTTAGTGCTTTATCCGGGCAGCCGGAAAGTAAAGCATTGCAGTAGTCTAACCTAGAAGTGACAAAGCATGGATTCATTTTTCTGCATCATTTTTGGACAGAAAGTTTCTGATTTTTGCAATGTTTACGTAGATGGAAAAAAAGCTGTCCTTGAAACAGTCTTGATATGTTCATCAAAAGAGAGATTAGGGTCCAGAGTAACGCCGAGGTCCTTCAGTTTTATTTGAGATGAATGTACAACCATCAAGATTAATTGTCAGATTCAACAGAAGATCTCTTTGTTTCTTGGGACCTAAAACAAGCATCTCTGTTTTGTCCAAGTTGAAAAGTAGAAAGTTTGCAGCCATCAACTTCCTTATGTCTGAAACACAGGCTTCTAGCGAGGGCAATTTTCGGGCTTCACCATGTTGCATTGAAATGTACAGCTGTGCGTCATCCGCATAGCAGTGAAAGTTAACATTGTTTTCGACTGACATCCCCAAGAGGTATAGTGAAAAATAGTTTCACTATAGTGAAAACAATAGTGGTCCTAAAACGGAACGTTGAGGAACTCCGTTGATTTGTCAGAGGACAAACCATTCACAGAGACAAACTGATATCTTTCCAATAGATAAGATCTAAACCAGGCCAAAACTTGTCCTTGTAGACCAATTTGGGTTTCCAATCTAATTTTGGTTTCCAGTCCCTCCAAAAGAATGTGGTGATCGATGGTATCAAAAGCAGCACTAAGGTCTAGGAGCACGAGGACAGGTGCAGAGCCTCGGTCTGACGCCATTAAAAGGTCATTTACCACCTTCTCAAGTGCAGTCTCAGTGCTATGATGGGGTCTAAAACCAGACTGAAGCATTTCATATACATTGTTTGTCTTCAGGAGGGCAGTTAGTTGCTGCGCAACAGCTTTTTCTAAAACACTGAGAGGAATGGAAGGTTAGATTAAAAAAAAAAAAAAAAACGTTTTTACAAATATTTTCTGGGTCAAGGTTTGGCTTTTTCAAGAGAGGCTTTATTACTGCCACTTTTAGTGAGTTTGGTACACATCCGGTGGATAGAGAGCCGTTTATTATGTTCAACATAGGAGGGCCAAGCTCAGGAAGCAGCTTTTTCAGTAGTTTAGTTGGAATAGGGTCCAGTATGCAGCTTGAAGGTTTAGAGGCCATGATTATTTTCATCATTTTGTCAAGAGATATAGTACTAAAACACTTGTGTCTCTCTTGATCCTAGGTCCTGGCAGAGTTGTGCAGACTCAGGACAACTGAGCTTTGGAGGAATACGCAGATTTAAAGAGGAGTCCGTAATTTGCTTTCCAATGATCATGATCTTTTCCTCAAAGACGTTCATGAATTTATTACTGCTGAAGTGAAAGCCATCCTCTCTTGGGGAATGCTGCTTTTTAGTTAGCTTTGCGACAGTATCAAAAATACATTTCAGATTGTTCTCATTTTCCTCAATTAAGTTGGAGAAATAGGATGATCGAGCAGCAGTAAGTGCTCTTCGGTACTGCACGGTACTGCCTTTCCAAGCTAGTAGGAAGACTTCCTGTTTGGTGGAGCAGCAGTAAGGGCTCTTCGGTACTGCACGGTACTGTCTCTCCAAGCTAGTCAGAAGACTTCCTGTTTGGTGGAGCAGCAGTGAGGGCTCTTCAATACGGTACTGTCTCTCCAAGCTAGTCAGAAGACTTCCTGTTTGGTGTAGCTGCAGTGAGGGCTCTTCAATACGGTACTGTCTCTCCAAGCTAGTCAGAAGACTTCCTGTTTGGTGTAGCAGCAGTGAGGGCTCTTCGGTACTGCACGGTACTGTCTCACCAAGCTAGTCAGAAGACTTCCTGTTTGGTGGAGCAGCAGTGAGGGTCTCTCCAAGCTAGTCAGAAGACTTCCTGTTTGGTGGAGCAGCAGTGAGGGCTCTTCGGTACTGCACGGTACTGTCTCTCCAAGCTAGTCGGAAGACTTCCTGTTTGGTGTAGCAGCAGTGAGGGCTCTTCGATACGGTACTGTCTCTCCAAGCTAGTCAGAAGACTTCCTGTTTGGTGGAGCAGCAGTGAGGGCTCTTCGGTACTGCACGGTACTGTCTCTCCAAGCTAGTCGGAAGACTTCCTGTTTGGTGTAGCAGCAGTGCGGGCTCTTCGGTACTGCACGGTACTGTCTCTCCAAGCTAGTCAGAAGACGTCCTGTTTGGTGGGGCAGCAGTGAGGGCTCTTCGGTACTGCACGGTACTGTCTCTCCAAGCTAGTCGGAAGACTTCCAGTTTTGTGTGGCGCCATTTCCGTTCCAATTTTCTGGAAGCTTGCTCCAGAGCTCGGATATCTTCTGTATACCAGGGAGCTAGTTTCTTATGACAAATGTTTTTAGGGGTGCAACTGCATCTAGGGTATTGCAGGTGAAATTGAGTTCCTCCTCAGTTAGGTGGGTAACTGATTTTTGTACTCTAACTTCCTTGGGCAGGCAGAGGGAGTCTGGAAGGGCATCAAGGAATCTTTGTGTTGTCTGAGAATTTATAGCACGACTTTTGATGCTCCTTGGTTGGGGTCTGAGCAGATTATTTGTTGCGATTGCAAACATAATAAAATGGTGGTCCGATAGTCCAGGATTATGAGGAAAAACATTAAGATCCACAACATTTATTTCATGGGACAAAACTAGGTCCAGAGTGTGACAGTGAGTAGGTCCAGAGACATGTTGGATGGCTCCAAAATCCTTTTGGAGTGGGTCTGTGGATTTTTCCATGTGAATATTAAAATCACCAAAGATTAGAATATTATCTGCTATGACTACAAGGTCCGATAGGAATTCAGGGAACTCAATGAGGAACGCTGTATATGGCCCAGGAGGCCTGTAAACAGTAGCTATAAAAAGTGATTGAGTAGTCTGCATAGATTTCATGACTAGAAGCTCAAAAGACGAAAACGTCTTTTTTTTGTAAATTGAAATTTGCTATCATAAATGTTAGCAACACCTCCGCATTTTGCGGGATGCACGGGGGATATGGTCACTAGTGTAGCCAGGAGGAGAAGCCTCATTTAACACAGTAAATTCATCAGGCTTAAGCCACTCCGACTCGCTGCTTAATGGGGAAAACCGGTTGAAAGTTTCTGTCAGCTGAATGAGCGACACCGGTTGAGCATTCCTACAGCATTTCCATCCAGAAGCCATGAGAAAGTTGTCCGGCTGCGGGGACCGTGCGAGGGGATTTATCCTACTATCTGTACTCATTGATGGCAGACGCTGTTTCATCCTTTCCTAGAGTTAAATTACCCGTGCCTAACGATTGCGTCTGAAGCTGGGCTTGCAGCACAGCTATCCCCGCCGTAAGGCGATCGTTCTCCTGTATATTATGAGTACAGCGACTGCAATTAGAAGGCATCATGTTAATGTTACTACGGCTGTTGGTGGTCCTGACGAACCACGTCCAGACATCCGGAGTGAAAAAGTTGAATGAAAAAAAGTTGAGAAACGAAAAAAATATTAGCGGTAATTAAAAAGAAAAAACGTGAAGTTGTCAGGTAGCAAAATAGGTTGGCAACGAAACGCACAGCAACACGTAAACAAGTCTGCATGTTGTGACCGGAAATGACGACCATGGTAACGCCAATGATGGTAACACCAATGTCAAAGATTGGAACATTAATTTCTGACGTCCAAATGTTAAGAATGGTCCAGGGGGGGACTTTAAAAAATATTTAACCTTTATTTAACTAGGCAGTTCGCAGGGATATGTGGGACGGTGGCGTCCCACCTCGCCATCAGCCAGTGAAATTCAAAACAACAGAAATCCCATAATTAAAATTTGTCAAACATACAAGTATTTTACACCATTTTAAAGATTAATAAAAGATTAGTAAATCCAGCCACAGTGTCCGATTTCAAATGGGCTTCACGGCGAAAGCACACCAAACGATTATGTTACGTCAACACCTAGTCAAAGAAAACCATACAGCCATTTTCCAGCCAAGGAGAGGGCTCACAAAAATCAGAAATGGCGATTAAATTAATCACTAACCTTAATCACTAACCTCTTCATCAGATGGCACTCACAGGACTTCATGTTAGTTTCATGTTGTGTTTTGTTCGATAAAGTTAATCTTTATGTCCAAAAACCTCATTTGAAATTGGTGTGATATGATCAGAAATGCATGGTCTCAAACAAACATCCCGTGAAAGTGCAGAGAGCCACGTCAAATTACAGGAATACTCATAATAAAGATTGATAAAAGATACAAGTGTTATGCATGGAAATATAGATACACTTCTCCTTAATGCAACCGCTGTGTCAGATTTCAAAAACTCTCTACGGAAGAAAACCTCACCTAGGAGACCAGAAACATTCCCAGTCTACAGCTGTGCATGTAAAAAGTTGTCCTGGAACTTTGTCTATAGACTCTGATACAAACGTCTGCAGTATCTATTTTAATGGAAAAGACCAGAGAAGTTCTACAACTACAAAGGACATTGCAACCTCTGGTGGACAAACCAGGGTCTTACAACAACTTCACCATAGGAGCCATTGAATTCAACAGATAGACAACAGAGAAAGACATCTACGAGTAAATATGTATTGCATTTCTAATCTGAATGAGTGGTGGTTAGGGTGCTAAGTATTCATATTTCTGAGTGTAGCTTCCAAATGTATGAACAAAAAGTTGACACTTTGTCCCTCGCTCTCTTTATCTTCCCCACCCACTTTCCATTCCCCACCCACTTTCCAAGATGTCATATCGTGTCAGTCCACTAGGGACTTATGTCATGTAAGTGTGTTGTAATTTAGTTCGTTAATAAATAAATGATTAAATAAATTGTGTAGTACTGAATATTCAAAAGGGCTAGGGTTCTAGTTGATAGTTGATTAAAATAAGTAAATCACCAGATTAAGCATAGTCACATCAAAGGCAAACTCGGCTCCATCATGCATTGAATCAGATGGCTCATCACAAAAGTGACTGATATTGCCAACTACATTACATTGGCAAGATTAGCAAATTTAAGCATGACATGCCAGCAACAAACACTGCCACTACACATCCAAGTATATCTGACCAAAATGAAAGACAAGTATTCCAATCTTGAATTCTGTAAAGTGAGTGCGGAATATGTTATTTTATTTTTTGGTCTGGCAACAATGACAAGCCACCGGGATCTGACAGTATGAGACAAATTGATGATATAAATATTGAAGGGGCTGTTTTGTTAGACTTCAGTTCGGCTTTTGACATTATTGGTCATAGTCTGGTGCTGGAAAAATGCATGTGTTGTGGCTTTACACCCCCTGCCATGGGTTACAAGGAATAAGTTAGGCCTAAATATTTCAAAAACTAAAAGCATTGTATTAGCCAAATGATTCACTAAACCCTTGTGGTGACTAAACTGCTTAGAGGAACCCTGGATTGTAAACGGTCAAAACATATTGATAGAACAGTGGCTAAGATGGGGAGAAGTCTGTCCATAATAAAGCGCTGCTCTACCTTCTTAACAGCACTATCAACAAGGCAGGTCCTACAGGCTCTAGTTTCTACCTTCATAACAACACTATCAACAAGGCAGGTCCTACAGGCCCTAGTTTCTACCTTCATAACAACACTATCAATAAGGCAGGTCCTACAGGCTCTAGTTCTGTCACACCTGGATTACTGTTCAGTCGTGTGTCGGCTGGTTCAGAACAGGGCAGCACGGCTGGTTCAGAACAGGGCAGCACGGCTGGTTCAGAACAGGGCAGCACGGCTGGTTCAGAACAGGGCAGCACGGCTGGTTCAGAACAGGGCAGCACGGCTGGTTCAGAACAGGGCTGCACGGCTGGTTCAGAACAGGGCTGTATGGCTGGCCCTTCGAGGTACACAGAGGGCTGACATGACTAGTGTGCATGTTAATCTATCCTGGCTCAAAGTGGAGGAGAGATTGACTTCCTCACGACATGTATTTGTGAGAGGATATGCATCCATAATAAACCCCAGGGAGAGTGCTAATATGGATCCATAATAAACCCCAGGGAGAGTGCTAATGGCTATCCATAATAAACCCCAGGGAGAGTGCTAATGGCTATCCATAATAAACCCCAGGGAGAGTGCTAATGGGTATCCATAATAAACCCCAGGGAGAGTGCTAATGGTTATCCATAATAAACCCCAGGGAGAGTGCTAATATGGATCCATAATAAACCCCTAATGGGTATCCAGGGAGTATGAGAGTGCTAATATGGATCCATAATAAACCCCAGGGAGAGTGCTAATGGTTATCCATAATAAACCCCAGGGAGAGTGCTAATGGGTATCCATAATAAACCCCAGGGAGAGTGCTAATGGGTATCCATAATAAACCCCAGGGAGAGTGCTAATGGTTATCCATAATAAACCCCAGGGAGAGTGCTAATATGGATCCATAATAAACCCCAGGGAGAGTGCTAATGGTTATCCATAATAAACCCCAGGGAGAGTGCTAATGGTTATCCATAATAAACCCCAGGGAGAGTGCTAATATGGATCCATAATAAACCCCAGGGAGAGTGCTAATATGGATCCATAATAAACCCCAGGGAGAGTGCTAATGGTTATCCATAAGTAAACCCCCCAGGGAGAGTGCTAATGGATCCATAATAAACCATAATAAACCCATAATAAACCCCAGGGAGAGTGCTAATATGGGTCCATAATAAACCCCAGGGAGAATGGGTGCTAATATGGATCCATAATAAACCCCAGGGAGAGTGCTAATGGATCCATAATAAACCCCAGGGAGAGTGCTAATATGGATCCATAATAAACCCCAGGGAGAGTGCTAATATGGGTCCATAATAAACCCCAGGGAGAGTGCCATAATAAACCCCAGGGAGAGTGCTATCCATAATAAACCCCAGGGAGAGTGCTAATATGGATCCATAATAAACCCCAGGGAGAGTGCTAATATGGATCCATAATAAACCCCAGGGAGAGTGCCATAATAAACCCCAGGGAGAGAGTGGATCCATAATAAACCCCAGGGAGAGTGCTAATGGGTATCCATAATAAACCCCAGGGAGAGTGCTAATATCCATAATAAACCCCAGGGAGTGCTAATGGGTATCCATAATAAACCCAGGGAGAGTATCCATAATAAACCCCAGGGAGAGTGCTAATATGGATCCATAATAAACCCCAGGGAGTGTGCTAATGGGAGAGTGCTATCCATAATAAACCCCAGGAGAGTGCTAATGTGCTAATGGGTATCCATAATAAACCCCAGGGAGGGTCCATAATAAACCCCAGGGAGAGTGCTAATGGATCCATAATAAACCCAGGGAGAGTGCTAATATGTATCCATAATAAACCCCAGGGAGAGTGCTAATGGTTATCCATAATAAACCCCAGGGAGAGTGCTAATAAACCCCAGGGAGAGTGGATCCATGCTAATATGGATAAACCCCAGGGAGAGTGCTAATATGGATCCATAATAAACCCCAGGGAGAGTGCTAATATGGATCCATAATAAACCCCAGGGAGTGCTGCTAATAAACCCCAGGAGAGTGTATGGATCCATAATAAACCCCAGGGAGAGTGCTAATATGGGATCCATAATAAACCCCTAATGGGATCCATAATAAACCCCAGAGAGTGCTAATATGGATCCATAATAAACCCCAGGGAGAGTGCTAATGGGAGTGCTATCCATAATAAACCCCAGGGAGAGTGCTAATATGGATCCATAATAAACCCCAGGGAGAGTGCTAATGGGTATCCATAATAAACCCCAGGGAGAGTGCTAATATGGATCCATAATAAACCCCAGGGAGAGTGCTAATGGGTATCCATAATAAACCCCAGGGAGAGTGCTAATATGGATCCATAATAAACCCCAGGGAGTGTGCCATAATAAACCCCAGGGTGCTATCCATAATAAACCCCAGGGGAGAGTGCTAATATGGATCCATAATAAACCCCAGGGAGAGTGCTAATGGGTATCCATAATAAACCCCAGGGAGAGTGCTAATATGGATCCATAATAAACCCCAGGGAGAGTGCTAATATGGATCCATAATAAACCCCAGGGAGAGTGCTAATGGTTATCCATAATAAACCCCAGGGAGAGTGCTAATGGGTATCCATAATAAACCCCAGGATGCTAATATGGATCCATAATAAACCCCAGGGAGAGTGCTAATATGGATCCATAATAAACCCCAGGGAGAGTGCTAATGGGTATCCATAATAAACCCCAGGGAGAGTGCTAATATGGGTCCATAATAAACCCCAGGGAGAGCTAATGCCATAATAAACCCCAGGATCTAATGGTTATCCATAATAAACCCCAGGGAGAGTGCTAATGGGTATCCATAATAAACCCCAGGGAGAGTGCTATCCATAATAAACCCCAGGGAGAGTGCTAATGGTTCCATCCATAATAATAATAAACCCCAGGGAGAGTGCTAATATGGATGCTAATGGGTATCCATAATAAACCCCAGGGAGAGTGCTAATATGGGGATCCATAATAAACCCCAGGGAGAGTGCTAATATGGATCCATAATAAACCCCAGGGAGAGTGCTAATGGTTATCCATAATAAACCCCAGGAGAGTGCTAATATGGGTCCATAATAAACCCCAGGGAGAGTGCTAATATGGATCCATAATAAACCCCAGGAGAGTGCTAATATCCATAATAAACCCCAGGGAGAGTGCTAATGGGTATGGATCCATAATAAACCCCAGGGAGAGTGCTAATATCCATAATAAACCCCAGGAGAGTCCCATAATAAACCCCAGGGAGAGTGCTAATATGGATCCATAATAAACCCCAGGGAGAGTGCTAATATGGGATCCATAATAAACCCCAGGGAGAGTGTGCCATAATAAACCCCAGGGAGAGTGCTATCCATAATAAACCCCAGGGAGAGTGCTAATATGGATCCATAATAAACCCCAGGGAGAGTGCTAATATGGGGAGAGTGCTAATGGGTATCCCATAATAAACCCCAGGGAGAGTGCTAATGGGTATCCATAATAAACCCCAGGGAGAGTGCTAATATGGATCCATAATAAACCCCAGGGAGAGTGCTAATGGGTATCCATAATAAACCCCAGGGAGAGTGCTAATGGGGGAGAGTGCTATCCATAATAAACCCCAGGGAGAGTGCTAATGGGTATCCATAATAAACCCCAGGGAGAGTGCTAATATGGGTCCATAATAAACCCCAGGGAGAGTGCTAATGGGTATCCATAATAAACCCCAGGGAGAGTGCTAATATGGATCCATAATAAACCCCAGGGAGAGTGCTAATGGGTATCCATAATAAACCCCAGGGAGAGTGCTAATGGGTATCCATAATAAACCCCAGGGAGAGTGCTAATATGGATCCATAATAAACCCCAGGGAGAGTGCTAATATGGATCCATAATAAACCCCAGAGCGAGTGCTAATGGGTATCCATAAAAAAAACCAGGAAGAGTGCTAATGGCTATCCATAATAAACCCCAGGGAGAGTGCTAATGGCTATCCATAATAAACCCCAGGGAGAGTGCTAATATGTGCTAATATGTATCCATAATAAACCCCAGGGAGAGTGCTAATATGGATCCATAATAAACCCCAGGCTATCCATAATAAACCCCAGGGGGAGAGTGCTAATGGCCATAATAAACCCCATAATAAACCCCAGGGAGAGTGCTAATGGCTATCCATAATAAACCCCAGGGAGAGTGCTAATGGCTATCCATAATAAACCCCAGGGAGAGTGCTAATGGCTATCCATAATAAACCCCAGGGAGAGTGCTAATATGGGTATCCATAATAAACCCCAGGGAGAGTGCTAATATGGATCCATAATAAACCCCAGGGAGAGTGCTAATGGCTATCCATAATAAACCCCAGGGAGAGTGCTAATGGCTATCCATAATAAACCCCAGGGAGAGTGCTAACGGCTATCCATAATAAACCCCAGGGAGAGTGCTAATGGCTATCCATAATAATCCGTGCCCTTTTGCGTCTGTAGCGCGATAAGTCACATTTCCCTCTGGGGTGATGGCCTTTCACTGTTAAGTAGTCTAGCTTAAGTATCTCTCTGTAGAGAGAGAGTTCTCCCTGAAGGTCCATCTGTCTGAAATGCAACGCAGGGTGCATTGGCAAAATCATTGCCAAGTTTGGCTTTAGCTTGCTTATATAGAGCGGGTACTTCCTGTTTGCTGAAATGGGTGCTTATATAGAGCGGGGTACTTCCTGTTTGCTGAAATGGGTAGAGTTCATGATGTGACTCGGTTTCATGAAGTTCTGGCACTTTCTGACATCTTCTCAACCAGCGAGAATGGTGGACGCATATCTGCGGCTATAAACATGCCTATCGTTCTTGTAATTTCTTTGGCCCGGTCAGAATGAGCTGTGAAAGGGCTGCTTAAATGCAGAGGGGAGACAAAGTTATTTATTTGCGTTTCTGTCTTGCTCTGGTGCTCGGAATACCGCGGTGTTGTAAATGTGTCAACATGTCTGAGATGTTGGCAGCTGTTATTCTTGTTGCTGTGGCGACATACTCTTTGTCCGTTGGTGTTGTAATCTACTGTTAAAATGGTCCCAAGTTGGAGATTTGGCTCACAAAATGACAGTTTGTCACACACGATCAATAGCATGTGGACACCTGCTCGTCGAACATCTCATTCCAAAATCATGGGTATTAATAAACCCCAGGTATAACCCCAGCCTAATATGGAATTGGTCCCCCACTCTTGGGAAGGCTGATGCTATAACAGCCTCCACTCTTCTGGGAAGACTTTCCACTAGTTTCTGGGGTGCTTATTTCCACTGTGTTGGAACATTGCTGCTATAACAGCCTCCAGTCTTCTGGTTCTTGAAGGCTGCAGAGGGGAGACAAAGTTCCACTAGATACTCTTTGTTTGGAACATTGCTGCTATAACAGCCTCCACTCTTCTGGGAAGGCTTTCCACTCTTGCTGCTATAACAGCCTCCACTCTTCTGGAAGGCTTTCCACTAGATGTTGGAACATTGCTGCTATAACAGCCTCCACTCTTCTGGGAAGGCTTTCCACTAGATGTTGGAACATTGCTGCTATAACAGCCTCCAGTCTTCTGGGAAGGCTTTCCACTAGATGTTGGAACATTGCTGCTATAACAGCCTCCAGTCTTCTGGGAAGGCTTTCCACTAGATGGAACATTGCTGATAACAGCCTCCAGTCTTCTGGGAAGGCTTTCCACTAGATGTTGGAACAGCCTCCACTCTTCTGGGAAGACTTTCCACTAGATGTTGGAACATTGCTGCTATAACAGCCTCCAAGGCTTTCTTCTGGGCCTCCAGGCTTTCCACTAGATGTTGGAACATTGCTGCTATAACAGATGTTGGAACATTGCTGCTATAACAGTCTCTTCTGGGAAGGCTTTCCACTAGATGTTGGAACATTGCTGCTATAACAGCCTCCACTCTTCTGGGAGTCTTCTGGGAAGGCTTTCCACTAGATGTTGGAACATTGCTGCTATAACAGCCTCCACTCTTCTGGGAAGGCTTTCCACTAGATGTTGGAACATTGCTGCAGGGACTTGCTTCCATTCAGCCACAAGAGCATTAGTGAGATCGGGCACTGATGTTGGGCGATTAGGCCTTGCACGCAGTCGGCGTTCCAATTCATTCCAAAGGTGTTTCATGGAGTTGAGGTGAGTGCTCTGTACAGGCCAGTCAAGTTCTTCCATACCGATCTCGACAAACCATTTCTGTATGGACCTCGCTTTGTGCACGGGGGCATTGTCATGCTGAAACAATGACTGGTGTTGGCTAATAAGAGTTGAAGTATCTGAGAGAGCCATCTGAGTGCTGAGGTGCTTCGGAGCAGCCGGGAGAAGGGAATTATAATTATTATATTCAGCCCAAGGGCACAACGGCAACTTTGGCCGCAAAAGTCATATATTTTTTTAGAGGACACTACGGCCACACAAGGGGGACACCGCTGGGAAATTCGAGGCCTGGTGAGGATTTTATCAAGTGCTCGTCAAATTGTGAATGGGAGCCTGATGAAGTCTGTGCAGCTTGAATAAGAAACGAATCAGAGCCTTTCAAATCCAAATGAAGTGTTATTGGTCACACACATACAATTAGCATATGTGATTGGTCACACACACACACACACACACACACACACACACACACACACACACACACACACACACACACACACACACACACACACACACACACACACACACACACACACACACACACACACACACACACACACACACACACACACACACACACACACACACTTAGCAGATGTGATTGGTCACACGCACGTTTTTAGCAGATGTGATTGCAGGTGTAGTGAAACTCAAGTGTTCCTAGCTCCCACAGTAATATCTAACAATTCACAACAATACACACATCTAAAAGAATGGAATTAAGAAATATGTATGAATATTAGGACGAGCAATGTCAGTCCTGAGAGAGAGAGTGTGTGTGTGCAGTGCATTCAAGAAGTATTAAGACCCCTTGACTGTGTCCATGTTTTTTGTTACAGCCTTATTCTAAAATGGATTAAACGGTTTTTCCCCCTTATCTACAATACCCCATAATGACATCACAATACCCCATAATGACATCACAATACCCCATAATGACATCACAATACCCCATAATGACATCACAATACCCCATAATGACATCACAATACCCCATAATGACATCACAATACCCCATAATGACAAAACAAAAACAGATTTTTAGACATATTTGCAATTGTATTAAAAATAAATGAAATCACATTTACATAAGTATTCAGACTCTTTGCAGACCCAGACCCAAGGGGAGGTTGTGGCCGGGGTAGGGGAGGTTGTGGCCGGGTTAGGGGAGGTTGTGGCCAGGTTAGGGGAGGTTGTGGCCGGGTTAGGGGAGGTTGTGGCCGGGGTAGGGGAGGTTGTGGCCGGGTTAAGGGAGGTTGTGGCCGGGGTAGGGGAGGTTGTGGCCGGGGTAGGGGAGGTTGTGGCCGGGGTAGACCGTAATTGTAAAATCATTTGTTCTTAGCTGACTTGCCTAGTTGAATAAAGGTTAAATACATATATATGTTTTAAGTAGTCGATGAACAACATTCTTACATAGGTATTCCTCTAGTCCAGATGGCAGTGTGCAGTGCAATGGCGATAGCGTCATCTGTGGAGCTATTGGGGCAGTATGCACATTTGAAGTGGGTCTAGGGTGTCAGGTAAGGTGGAGGTGATATGATCCTTAACTAGCCTCTCAAGCACTTCATGATGACAGAAGTGAGTGCTATGGGGCGATTAGTTATTTAGTTCAGTTGCCTTAGCTTTCTTGGGTACAGGAGCAATGGTGGCCATCTTGAAGTAAGTGGGGACAGCAGACTGGGATAGGGAACGATTGAATATGTCCATAAACACACCAGCCAGCTCGTCTGCGCATGCTCTGAGGACGCTGCTAGGGATGCTGTCTCTGCCTGCAGCCCTGCGAGGGTTAACACTCTTAAATGTCTTACTCACTTCGGCCACGGAGAACGAGATCCCACCGTCCTCGGGAGTGGACCGCGTCGGTGGCACTGTGTTATCCTCAAAGCGGGTGAAGAAGGTGTTTAGCTTGTCCAGGAGCAAGACGTGGGTGTCCGCAACGTGGGTGTTTTCTCCTTTGTAATCCGTGTTTGTCTGGAGTTCCTGACACACGTCTCATGTCTGAGCCGTTGAATTGCGACTCCACTTTGTCTCTGTACTGACATTTTTCCTGTTTGATTTTCTTACGGAGGGAATAACACTGTCTGTAATCAATCATATTCTCAGTCACCGTGCCATGGTTAAATGCTTTGGTTCCTGCTTTCAGTTTTGCGTGAATAATGCCATCTATCCACGGTTTTTGGTTTGGTTAGGTTTTAATAGTCACAGTGGGAACAACATCCCCTATACACTTCCTGATGAACTCAGTCACCGTGTCAGTGTTTACGTCAATGTAATTCTCAGAGGCAACCCGGAATATATCACAGTCAACGTGATCAAGACAATCTTAAAGCATGGATTCTGATTGGTCAAACCAGCATTGAATAGATCTTAGCAAGGGTGCTTCCTGTTCGAGTTTCTGCCTATAGGAAGGGAGGAGCAAAATAGAGTCGTGATCTGATTTGCCGAAAGGAGGGCGAGGGAGAGCCTTGTCGAGAAGGTGAGTAGCAGTGATCTGTTTTTCCTAAGTGAGTACGACAGTCAATGTGTTGATAGAACTTCAGTAGCGTTTTCCTCAAATTTGATTTAGTCCTCGGCTACAATAAATGGCCTCGGGCCTCGTGTTTACCAGTTTGCACCACATCCAGTGTAGTGTAGTGCGACTTTAAAAAAATCATAATTTGAGTCCCATCATGCAGTATTAAAAATCAAAACATATAGGCCAACGTTTTGTATCACAACTAAAGTTACATAAATAACTATAAATTAAGCATATTGGAGGCCCAGTTTCTTTGTTAACCCCTCAACACAGAACAGCCGAAAGTGCCTCCTTTTGAAATCGTTTGGAGAAAACTTTCTATGTTATTAAGCTATGTTAAACTGTATTCTTCATACTATCAAATAATAAGAAATGCCACAGAATTCTAAGCATATCTTTTCTGTTAAATGAACGAGTGTAGCCCACAGCCATATGGCATTGCCATGTCAGGGCCTAACATAAGGACAACTCAGAGTATGCTATTCAGTTCTTTTGACTATACTTTAATTATGGGTTTTAGTAAGCACCGTTCCTGGGTCAGGACTTAATGAGGGGTATGGCCAATTACCACCTAAAATATTCTCATGCCTGTTTTCTCTCTCTCTCTCTCTCTCTCTCTCTCTCTCTCTCTCTCTCTCTCTCTCTCTCTCTCTCTCTCTCTCTCTCTCTCTCTCTCTCTCTCTCTCTCTCTCTCTCTCTCTCTCTCTCTCTCTCTCTCTCTCTCTCTCTCTCTCTCTCTCTCTCTCTCTCTCTCTCTCTCTCTCTCTCTCTCTCTCTCTCTCTCTCTCTCTCTCTCTCTCTCTCTCTCTCTCTCTCTCTCTCTCTCTCTCTCTCTCTCTCTCTCTCTCTCTCTCTCTCTCTCTCTCTCTCTCACACACACACACAGAGAGCTAGGCATACTTAAACAACTGTAGAGGTGACTCTGCTAGCTAGCCAACAGCTAGCCAACGCTAGCCAACGTCTTCTGTATAGAACTCAACTACCCGGTCGCACTCACAGGTAGTATCACATTTTCACTTCATTTCATTACAGTACAACGGTTTGATTTGTTTGATCGTAGCTAGCTACTTAGCTAGCTACATAGCCGTCTTTGTATCAAAGATAATTGTGTAGTCTAGAGCGATTTTCTAGGTTCGCTAGCCATCTATTGTCGTTCTTTTAACGCAACGTAACGTAAACAACACTGCTAGCTAGCCTGCTAGCCCCCGAATAGCAACACTGCAGAAACTATTACACTCAACGGAACGACTTGATTAGTGTAGTGTCAACAACGCACCCACTGCCAGCTGGCCTACTTCAGCAGTACTGTATCATTTTAATCATTTTAGTCAATAAGATTCTTGCTACGTAGCTTAACTTTCTGAACATTCGAGACGTGTAGTCCACTTGTCATTCCAATCTCCTTTGCATTAGCGTAGCCTCTTCTGTAGCCTGTCAACTATGTGTCTGTTTATCCCTGTTCTCTCCTCTCTGCACAGACCATACAAACGCTCCTCACCGCGTGGCCGCGGCCACCCTACTCTGGTGGTCCCAGCGCGCACGACCCACGTGGAGTTCCAGGTCTCCGGTAGCCTCTGGAACTGCCAATCTGCGGTCAACAAGGCAGAGTTCATCTCAGCCTATGCCTCCCTCCAGTCCCTCGACTTCTTGGCACTGACGGAAACATGGATCACCACAGACAACACTGCTACTCCTACTGCTCTCTCTTCGTCCGCCCACGTGTTCTCGCACACCCCGAGAGCGTCTGGTCAGCGGGGTGGTGGCACCGGGATCCTCATCTCTCCCAAGTGGTCATTCTCTCTTTCTCCCCTTACCCATCTGTCTATCGCCTCCTTTGAATTCCATGCTGTCACAGTTACTAGCCCTTTCAAGCTTAACATCCTTATCATTTATCGCCCTCCAGGTTCCCTCGGAGAGTTCATCAATGAGCTTGATGCCTTGATAAGCTCCTTTCCTGAGGACGGCTCACCTCTCACAGTTCTGGGCGACTTTAACCTCCCCACGTCTACCTTTGACTCTTTCCTCTCTGCCTCCTTCTTTCCACTCCTCTCCTCTTTTGACCTCACCCTCTCACCTTCCCCCCTACTCACAAGGCAGGCAATACGCTCGACCTCATCTTTACTAGATGCTGTTCTTCCACTAACCTCATTGCAACTCCCCTCCAAGTCTCCGACCACTGCCTTGTATCCTTTTCCCTCTCGCTCTCATCCAACACCTCCCACACTGCCCCTACTCGGATGGTATCGCGCCGTCCCAACCTTCGCTCTCTCTCCCCCGCTACTCTCTCCTCTTCCATCCTATCATCTCTTCCCTCCGCTCAAACCTTCTCCCACCTATCTCCTGATTCTGCCTCCTCAACCCTCCTCTCCTCCCTCTCTGCATCCCTTGACTCTCTATGTCCCCTATCCTCCAGGCCGGCTCGGTCCTCCCCTCCCGCTCCGTGGCTCGATGACTCATTGCGAGCTCACAGAACAGGGCTCCGGGCAGCCGAGCGGAAATGGAGGAAAACTCGCCTCCCTGCGGACCTGGCATCCTTTCACTCCCTCCTCTCTACATTTTCCTCCTCTGTCTCTGCTGCTAAAGCCACTTTCTACCACGCTAAAATTCCAAGCATCTGCCTCTAACCCTAGGAAGCTCTTTGCCACCTTCTCCTCCCTCCTGAATCCTCCGCCCCTCCCCCCCCTCCTCCTCTCTGCAGATGACTTCGTCAACCATTTTGAAAAGAAGGTCGACGACATCCGATCCTCGTTTGCTAAGTCAAACGACACCGCTGGTTCTGCTCACACTGCCCTACCCTGTGCTCTGACCTCTTTCTCCCCTCTCTCTCCAGATGAAATCTCGCGTCTTGTGACGGCCGGCCGCCCAACAACCTGCCTGCTTGACCCTATCCCCTCCTCTCTTCTCCAGACCATTTCCGGAGACCTTCTCCCTTACCTCACCTCGCTTATCAACTCATCCCTGACCGTTGGCTACGTCCCTTCCGTCTTCAAGAGAGCGAGAGTTGCACCCCTTCTGAAAAAACCTACACTCGATCCCTCCGATGTCAACAATTACAGACCAGTATCCCTTCTTTCTTTTCTCTCCAAAACTCTTGAACGTGCCGTCCTTGGCCAGCTCTCCCGCTATCTCTCTCTGAATGACCTTCTTGATCCAAATCAGTCAGGTTTCAAGACTAGTCATTCAACTGAGACTGCTCTCCTCTGTATCACGGAGGTGCTCCGCACTGCTAAAGCTAACTCTCTCTCCTCTGCTCTCATCCTTCTAGATCTATCGGCTGCCTTCGATACTGTGAACCATCAGATCCTCCTCTCCACCCTCTCCGAGTTGGGCATCTCCGGCGCGGCCCACGCTTGGATTGCGTCCTACCTGACAGGTCGCTCCTACCAGGTGGCGTGGCGAGAATCTGTCTCCTCACCACGCGCTCTCACCACTGGTGTCCCCCAGGGCTCTGTTCTTGGCCCTCTCCTATTCTCGCTATACACCAAGTCACTTGGCTCTGTCATAACCTCACATGGTCTCTCTTATCATTGCTATGCAGACGACACACAATTAATCTTCTCCTTTCCCCCTTCTGATGACCAGGTGGCGAATCGCATCTCTGCATGTCTGGCAGACATATCAGTGTGGATGACGGATCACCACCTCAAGCTGAACCTCGGCAAGACGGAGCTGCTCTTCCTCCCGGGGAAGGACTGCCCGTTCCATGATCTCGCCATCACGGTTGACAACTCCATTGTGTCCTCCTCCCAGAGCGCCAAGAACCTTGGCGTGATCCTGGACAACACCCTGTCGTTCTCAACTAACATCAAGGCGGTGGCCCGTTCCTGTAGGTTCATGCTCTACAACATCCGCAGAGTACGACCCTGCCTCACACAGGAAGCGGCGCAGGTCCTAATCCAGGCACTTGTCATCTCCCGTCTGGATTACTGCAACTCGCTGTTGGCTGGGCTCCCTGCCTGTGCCATTAAACCCCTTCAACTCATCCAGAACGCCGCAGCCCGTCTGGTGTTCAACCTTCCCAAGTTCTCTCACGTCACCCCGCTCCTCCGTTCTCTCCACTGGCTTCCAGTTGAAGCTCGCATCCGCTACAAGACCATGGTGCTTGCCTACGGAGCTGTGAGGGGAACGGCACCTCAGTACCTCCAGGCTCTGATCAGGCCCTACACCCAAACAAGGGCACTGCGTTCATCCACCTCTGGCCTGCTCGCCTCCCTACCACTGAGGAAGTACAGCTCCCGCTCAGCCCAGTCAAAACTGTTCGCTGCCCTGGCCCCCCAATGGTGGAACAAACTCCCTCACGACGCCAGGACAGCGGAGTCAATCACCACCTTCCGGAGACACCTGAAACCCCACCTCTTTAAGGAATACCTAGGATAGGTTAAGTAATCCCTCTCACCCCACCCCCCTAAGTTTTAGATGCACTATTGTTAAGTGACTGTCCCACTGGATGTCATAAGGTGAATGCACCAATTTGTAAGTCGCTCTGGATAAGAGCGTCTGCTAAATGACTTAAATGTAAATGTAAATGTAAATGCTAGTATAAGCTTTAAATATTGTAATGAAACATTCAATACAAACATCAAATAAAACAGCTGAGAAGTGAATAAATGTCATCACTCTAAACCTAAACTAAAGCCTTATTCTAAATCTAAACTAAAGCATTACTCTAAACCTAAACTAAAGCCTTATTCTAAACCTAAACTAAAGCATTACTCTAAACCTAAACTAAAGCCTTATTCTAAATCTAAACTAAAGCCTTACTCTAAACCTAAACTAAAGCATTACTCTAAACCTAAACTAAAGCCTTATTCTAAATCTAAACTAAAGCCTTACTCTAAACCTAAACTAAAGCATTACTCTAAACCTAAACTAAAGCCTTATTCTAAATCTAAACTAAAGCCTTACTCTAAACCTAAACTAAAGCCTTATTCTAAATCTAAACTAAAGCATTACTCTAAACCTAAACTAAAGCCTTATTCTAAACCTAAACTAAAGCCTTACTCTAAACCTAAACTAAAGCCTTATTCTAAACCTAAACTAAAGCATTACTCTAAACCTAAACTAAAGCCTTATTCTAAACCTAAACTAAACCCTTATTCTAAACCTAAACTAAAGCCTTATTTTAAACCTAAACTAAAGCCTTATTCTAAACCTAAACTAAAGCCTTATTCTAAACCTAAACTAAAGCCTTATTTTAAACCTAAACTAAAGCCTTATTCTAAACCTAAACTAAAGCCTTATTCTAAACCTAAACTAAAGCCTTATTCTAAACCTAAACTAAAGCCTTATTCTAAACCTAAACTAAAGCCTTATTCTAAACCTAAACTAAAGCCTTATTCTAAACCTAAACTAAAGCCTTATTCTAAACCTAAACTAAAGCCTTATTCTAAACCTAAACTAAAGCCTTATTCTAAACCTAAACTAAAGCCTTATTCTAAACCTAAACTAAAGCCTTATTCTAAACCTAAACTAAAGCCTTATTCTAAACCTAAACTAAAGCATTACTCTAAACCTAAACTAAAGCCTTATTCTAAACCTAAACTAAAGCCTTATTCCTAAACCTAAAACCTAAAGCCTTATTCTAAACCTAAACTAAAGCCTTATTCTAAACCTAAACTAAAGCCTTATTCTAAACCTAAACTAAAGCCTTATTCTAAACCTAAACTAAAGCCTTATTCTAAACCTAAACTAAAGCCTTATTCTAAACCTAAACTAAAGCCTTATTCTAAACCTAAACTAAAGCCTTATTCTAAACCTAAACTAAAGCCTTATTCTAAACCTAAACTAAAGCCTTATTCTAAACCTAAACTAAAGCCTTATTCTAAACCTAAACTAAAGCCTTATTCTAAACCTAAACTAAAGCCTTATTCTAAACCTAAACTAAAGCCTTACTCTAAACCTAAACTAAAGCCTTACTCTAAACCTAAACTAAAGCCTTATTCTAAATCTAAACTAAAGCATTACTCTAAACCTAAACTAAAGCCTTATTCTAAACCTAAACTAAAGCCTTATTCTAAACCTAAACTAAAGCCTTATTCTAAACCTAAACTAAAGCCTTATTCTAAACCTAAACTAAAGCCTTATTCTAAACCTAAACTAAAGCCTTATTCTAAACCTAAACTAAACCCTTTTTCTAAATCTAAACTAAAGCCTTATTCTAAACCTAAACTAAAGCCTTATTCTAAATCTAAACTAAAGCATTACTCTAAACCTAAACTAAAGCCTTATTCTAAACCTAAACTAAAGCCTTATTCTAAACCTAAACTAAAGCCTTATTCTAAACCTAAACTAAAGCATTATTCTAAACCTAAACTAAACCCTTTTTCTATCCCTAGCAAGCAGTTTCTTAACAATAGATCGTTTGTTGGTAGTATGACCATCTGTAGAAAATACACTATATATACATAGTATGTGGACACATCTTCAAATTCGTGGATTTGGCTATTACAGCCACACCTATTGCTGACAGGTGTATAAAATCGAGCACGCAGCCACACAATCTCCATAGACAAACATTAACAGTAGAATGGCCTTAAAGAGCTCATAGATTTTCAACGTACCACCATCATAGGTAGGTCAAATTTAAGTGCTGTTTTTGAAGTGAAAACGTCTAGGAGCAACAACGGCTCAGCCGCGAAGTGGTAGGCCACAAGCTCACAGAACACGAGTGCTGAAGCGCATGGCGCGTAAAAGTTGTCTGTGCTAGTTTGCAACACTCACTACCGAGTTCCCAACTGCCTCTGGATGCAACTTCAGCACAAGAACTGTTCGTCGGGGGCTTCATGAAATGGGTTTCCATGGCCGAGTAGACGCACACGAGTCTAAGGTCACCATGCGCCATGCCAAGCGTCTGCTGGAGTGGTGTAAAGCTCACCGCCATTGGTCTCTGGAGCAGTGGAAACGCAGTCTTTGGAGTGATTAATCATGCTTCACCATCTGACAGTCCAATGGATGGATCTGGGATTGGCAGATGCCATGAGAATGCTACTTGCCCCAATGTGTAGTGTCAACTGTAAAGTTTGGTGGAGGAGGAATAATGGTCTGGGGTTGTTTTTCATGGTTCGGGCTAGACCCCTTAATTCCAGTGAAGGGAAATCTTAACACTACAGCATACAATGACATTCTAGATGATTCTGTGCTTCCAACTTTGTGGCGGAAGTTTAGGGAAGGCCCTTTCCTGTTTCAGCCTGACAATGCCCCCGTGCACAAAGCGAGGTGCATACAGAAATGGTTTGTCAAGATCAGTGTGGAAGAACTTGACTGACCTCAACCCCATCGAAAACCTTTGCGATGAATTGGAAGGCTTACTGCGAGCCGGGGCTCATCACCCAACATCAGTCCCCGACCTTACTAATACTCTTGTGGCCGAATGGAACCAAGTCCCTTCAGCAATGTTCCAACATCTAGTAGAAAGCCTTCCCTGAAGAGTGGAGGCTGTTATCGCAGCAATGTTCCAACATCTAGTGGAAAGCCTTCCCTGAAGAGTGGAGGCTGTTATAGCAGCAATGTTCCAACATCTAGTGGAAAGCCTTCCCTGAAGAGTGGAGGCTGTTATAGCAGCAATGTTCCAACATCTAGTGGAAAGCCTTCCCAGAAGAGTGGAGGCTGTTATAGCAGCAATGTTCCAACATCTAGTGGAAAGCCTTCCCAGAAGAGTGGAGGCTGTTATAGCAGCAAAGGGGGACAAACTCCATATTAATGCCCATGATTTTTGCAAAGGGGGACAAACTCCATATTAATACCCATGATTTTTGCAATGAGATGTTTGACGAGCAGGTTTCCACACACTTTTGGTCATGTAGTGTGTCAGCTCAATGGAAAATATCTTTACATTTCGATCGCTTCAGTGTTAGATTGAATAAATATATTGATTTTGACAAATCTGTTTGGGTTACAGTTTTTTTTTTAAAGATCAGTTTCCACTGTCAATCTTGTTCGTCATCCCAGCAGCCATCTGACAAAGGTCAATCTGCTGGGATGACTAAGGTGATGCTTTGTCCATTCATATTGAACCATTTCCATGCTGCACCAGCCAACACTGCAGCTCGGCTCCCCCTCTCATTCCCTTCTCTCTGTCCATGCTGCACCAGCCAACACTGCAGCTCGGCTCCCCCTCTCATTCCCTTCTCTCTGTCCATGCTGCACCAGCCAACACTGCAGCTCGGCTCCCCCTCTCATTCCCTTCTCTCTGTCCATGCTGCTCCAGCCAACACTGCAGCTCGGCTCCCCCTCTCATTCCCTTCTCTCTGTCCATGCTGCACCAGCCAACACTGCAGCTCGGCTCCCCCTCTCATTCCCTTCTCTCTGTCCATGCTGCACCAGCCAACACTGCAGCTCGGCTCCCCCTCTCATTCCCTTCTCTCTGTCCATGCTGCACCAGCCAACACTGCAGCTCGGCTCCCCCTCTCATTCCCTTCTCTCTGTCCATGCTGCACCAGCCAACACTGCAGCTTGGCTCCCCCTCTCATTCCCTTCTCTCTGTTCATGCTGCACCAGCCAACACTGCAGCTCGGCTCATCTCCCTCTCTCCTTCTCTTCCCTCTATTCTGGGGGGGATGGGTGCACTGCTTTGTGAGAGCAGAGTCCCGGGGGTGGGGCATGGAGCTCCCAAGGAGCAGAGCGCTGGGGTTGGGGGGGTGGAGCTCCCTCTGAGGAGCAGAGCGCTGGGGGTGGGGGGGGTGGAACTAGATTAACATATTTGGAAAAAAATAATCTGGTATGTGTTGTATAATACATCTTAAATCTAAAAAAAGTTCATATGTATAAATGGTTATTGTTGTAGTAACATAATTTATACCATCAAATAATGACCAATAATCTATACAAGGGATGCATAGAAGGAATATTTTAATACAGTGTCATATAAACATGCCTGGCGTTTTGCATCAGTGTTGTTTCTGTGTGGAGGGTCGAGTCTTCAACCCAGTTCTGAACAGCCTAATCCTAGACCCTTAACATTGTTTTGGGGAAACAGACCGACTGCCGAGTTTAGGCCGAGATTCAATTCAAAGCATGTAGTTAGAATAACGCATAGGACTGCTGGCAATGCGCCTTTTTAAAGGAGGCCTCGTTTTAACAAGTTTGATATTTTAAGGTCAATTCTAATAGTGTTGCCAGTAATGCCATCGCCGCTACAAAAAGAAAGCACAGATAACATTCTACAGATTGAATCCCAGCCATCTCCTTTAAACAGCACAGATAACATTCTACAGATTGAATCCCAGCCATCTCCTTTAAACAGCACAGATAACATTCTACAGATTGAATCCCAGCAATCTCCTTTAAACAGCACAGATAACATTCTACAGATTGAATCCCAGCCATCTCCTTTAAACAGCACAGATAACATTCTACAGATTGAATCCCAGCCATCTCCTTTAAACAGCACAGATAACATTCTACAGATTGAATCCCAGCCATCTCCTTTAAACAGCACAGATAACATTCTACAGATTGAATCCCAGCCATCTCCTTTAAACAGCACAGATAACATTCTACAGATTGAATCCCAGCCATCTCCTTTAAACAGCACAGATAACATTCTACAGATTGAATCCCAGCCATCTCCTTTAAACAGCACAGATAGCATTCTGCAGATTGAATCCCAGCCATCTCCTTTAAACAGCACAGATAGCATTCTACAGATTGAATCCCAGCCATCTCCTTTAAACAGCACAGATAGCATTCTACAGATTGAATCCCAGCCATCTCCTTTAAACAGCAGATTGAATCCCAGCCATCTCCTTTAAACAGCACAGATAGCATTCTACAGATTGAATCCCAGCCATCTCCTTTAAACAGCACAGATAGCATTCTACAGATTGAATCCCAGCCATCTCCTTTAAACAGCACAGATAGCATTCTACAGATTGAATCCCAGCCATCTCCTTTAAACAGCACAGATAACATTCTACAGATTGAATCCCAGCCATCTCCTTTAAACAGCACAGATAGCATTCTACAGATTGAATCCCAGCCATCTCCTTTAAACAGCACAGATAACATTCTACAGATTGAATCCCAGCCATCTCCTTTAAACAGCACAGATAGCATTCTACAGATTGAATCCCAGCCATCTCCTTTAAACAGCACAGATAACATTCTACAGATTGAATCCCAGCCATCTCCTTTAAACAGCACAGATAGCATTCTACAGATTGAATCCCAGCCATCTCCTTTAAACAGCACAGATAACATTCTACAGATTGAATCCCAGCCATCTCCTTTAAACAGCACAGATAGCATTCTACAGATTGAATCCCAGCCATCTCCTTTAAACAGCACAGATAACATTCTACAGATTGAATCCCAGCCATCTCCTTTAAACAGCACAGATAGCATTCTACAGATTGAATCCCAGCCATCTCCTTTAAACAGCACAGATAGCATTCTGCAGATTGAATCCCAGCCATCTCCTTTAAACAGCACAGATAGCATTCTACAGATTGAATCCCAGCCATCTCCTTTAAACAGCACAGATAGCATTCTACAGATTGAATCCCAGCCATTGTCTTTGGAAAATATAGGCCTAGGTCATATTTTATTTACACATTCCCAGCATAGTCTGTTCAAATGCAGAAAGTCAATTCACTCCAGCCCTTTCTTAGAGCCCACATAATGTTGTTAGAGTTCTCATAAATCCAGTAGTCGAGGAACTGGTTCTTCTGGTTCTGCTGGTTCTGCTGCTGCTGGTTCTGCCTCTTCCTAGACAGGGAAAGAAAAGGTTAAACCATTAGGCTAGATGATTACTCCTGAGGTTATTTCTGAACAGTATTTCTGTCCACTCAGGGGACCCCTTTTGGCTCAAGAGCACAGAAGGCAGAAGTTTGGATTTAAGAGTAAATCCAATGAGGTTAAAATAAAGCGTGTTTGAGATAAAAACTGAGATATAAAATTGACTTAGGTCAACATTCAATCTGATTTTGGGTTGTTGACAACGCGGCTTTTAAAGGCAATGTTCCCACATTTCACAGACTGCATCCACACTACGTGCCTCAATCAGTAATTACCTTTAAATATAGTGTTGTTGACAGGCGGGATCAGATTGGATCCTGGCCTTACATATTGATCAGTTGTGTTATTGCCATATAACATTGACACTTGTACATTGATCAGTAACATTATTGAGATATAAACCATCATTATTGAGACTTACACATTGTTCATTGATACCAAAGGGTTGGTTGAAGGCCCTGTAACCGCTGTAGAGCGGGTTGGGAATAGACACCAGAGCAGGCTTATCCCCCTCTTCATTCTGTCACCATGGGAGACAAGACATGTCAGTCAATCAAATCTGTTTTTAGAAAAAAAAAACTTTATCTGGGCATACCGTGTCATTTCAACGTGGAAATGTGGGTGACCTTGATTCACCCACTCAGAGACAGGCAAATTCTCAATGTGTGCTTTTACAGGTGCTTCTACACCTGCATTGCTTGCTGTTTGGAGATTTAGACTGGGTTTCTGTACAGCACTTTGAGATATCAGCTGATGTAAGAAGGGCTATATAAATACATTTGATTTATCATTGTGCTTTCATTTATTTTTTAATTCTTTATTTTTTACCCCCTTTTTCTCCCCCATTATGGGGGAGAAAAAGGCAAGTCCCCAACTGGCTCGGGAGGCGAAGGTCAAGTCATGTGTTCTCCGGAACATGACCCGCCAAACCGCACTTCTTAACACCCGCCCACTTACCCCAGAAGCCAGCCGCACCAATGTGTCAGAGGAAACACTGTTCAACTGACGACCGAGGCCCCCGGCCCGCCACAAGGAGTTGCTAGAGCACGATGAGCCAAATACCCCCCCCTATGGGACTCCCGATCACGGCCAGTTGCTATGCTTTAGACCTCTGTACCATTCGGGATGCTACCACTGCTTTCAACCATCTAAAAGCACAACCATATTCCAATGGAAAAAACAATGTCAGATATTTGGTTTAGTTGTCATCTAATATATAATAATAATAATAATAATATATGCCATTTAGCAGACGCTTTTATCCAAAGCGACTTACAGTCATGTGTGCATACATTCTACGTATGGGTGGTCCCGGGGATCGAACCCACTACCCTGGCGTTACAAGCGCCATGCTCTACCAACTGAGCTACAGAAGGACCACATACGTAAATGTGGTCTCATTGCGTTTTCAACCATTTAAAATCACAACAAAGTTCAAATAGGGATATAATATCAGATATTTTGTATTTATACAACAACTAGATTCAATCAGATTGACATCCACTTAGCATTGTTGGAGGCGGAACTACGTTAGCACTGTCAAATCCACGAGCGGCTCGTTGCCTTACCACTGCCATTGGATGCAACGAAACCACGCCCACTATAATCCAGCCAAGGTCAAAGTTCCAACACTCGAATTAGACTGATAGGCACAAATCTAAATGAACATGAAAACATGCATTAGCTTAACATCACTGGTTTTGCATGAGTCTTTATTTCCAACGTGGTAGCCTTTATTTGTAACGTGGTAGCCTTTATTTCTAATGTGGTAGCCTTTATTTCTAATGTGGTAGCCTTTATTTCCAACGTGGTAGCCTTTATTTCTAATGTGGTAGCCTTTATTTCTAACGTGGTAGCCTTTATTTCTAACGTGGTAGCCTTTATTTCTAACGTGGTAGCCTTTATTTCTAATGTGGTAGCCTTTATTTCTAATGTGGTAGCCTTTATTTCTAATGTGGAAGCCTTTATTTCCAACGTGGTAGCATAGCCATTATTATCTGATTGCACAACCAGGGGTGGTAAAACCTTGGATCACACTCTAACTTCGCGACCACTTCCTGCCCCGCCCCCTTTCTTCTTGACCACGACTCCATTTTGTCTGCACAGGCAGAAATAACGAGGTAGCCTTTATTTCTAACATGGTAGCCTTTATTTCCAACGTGGTAGCCTTTATTTCCAATGTGGTAGCCTTTATTTCTAACGTGGTTGCCTTTATTTGTAACGTGGTAGCCTTTATTTCCAACGAGGTAGCCTTTATTTCCAACGTGGTAGTCTTTATTTCTAACGTGGTAGCCTTTATTTCTAATGTGGAAGCCTTTATTTCCAACGTGGTAGCCTAGCCTTTATTTCCAACGTGGTAGCATAGCCATTATTTCTAACGAGGTAGCCTTTATTTCTAACATGGTAGCCTTTATTTCCAACGTGGTAGCCTTTATTTCCAACGTGGTAGCCTTTATTTCTAACGTGGTTGCCTTTATTTGTAACGTGGTAGCCTTTATTTCCAACGAGGTAGCCTTTATTTCCAACGTGGTAGTCTTTATTTCTAACGTGGTAGCCTAGCCGTTATTTCTAACGTGGTAGCCTTTATTTCTAACATGGTAGCTGTTATTTCTAACGTGGTAGCCTTTATTTCTAACATGGTAGCCTTTATTTCCAACGTGGTGACCTTTATTTCTAACGTGGTAGCCTTTGTTTCTAATGTGGTAGCTGTTATTTCTAACGTGGTAGCCTTTATTTCTAACGTGGTAGCCTTTATTTCTAACGTGGTAGCCTTTATTTCTAATGTGGTAGCCTTTATTTCTAATGTGGTAGCCTTTATTTCTAATGTGGTAGCCTTTATTTCTAATGTGGTAGCCTTTATTTCTAACGTGGTAGCCTTTATTTCTAACGTGGTAGCCTTTATTTCTAACGTGGTAGCCTTTATTTCTAACGTGGTAGCCTTTATTTCTAATGTGGTAGCCTTTCTAATGGCTCAGGGACAAGGAAAGGGAATGGTTGGGGACGAGCAGCCGCCAGCCGATATGTCGGCTCATATCGCAGTTAAACCTCCAACACCGCCAAAACATCTGCTATGCGGATGCTAGTTACCGCTCGATCTGATTCAATCCATGCCTCAATCTATTATCACTGTGCTCCATCTAATAGCAGAACCACATGACCCGGATTGGAGTTGAGATTCCATTAAAAGTGATCAGCGCTGTTCCAGATTCTGCACAGATTTATTACAGCAATAGTGAAGCTCTCCACAGACCTGCAAACCTTTACACGCCATCTTGAACATGCACGCTTTCTACTGACTCGCCTAGTTAAATAAAGGGTTCAATTATGTTAAAAAATATATTTTTAAAAAATATATAATTACATAAGACATTTATAGTTACAGTAACCACAAAATGGCCATGAATATTAATTTTAAGTTGGAATAAATAAATAGTGTTACATTAGTTTGTAAGAGAGTCTAATGTTAGAATATTTTACTGTATTACAAAATCAATATTGATTTGCGTTTGGTTGTCAACGCAACCAAATATCAACTATTTAAAGGAGATGCATCTAACGCTTGGACAGTTTCATCTGAGCCACTGGCTGAATCCTATTGGACGTGAATCCAACATAATTTCTTAACTTCCACAAGTTAACAGGCTATTTACTGTATTTCAAAAGTGATATTGAATTGTGTTTAGTTGTCAACACATCCAAATATCAAAAAAATATATTGGTGTGTATTGTTATTGGAATAGTTTTTAATAACCTGCCCAGGGACTGCGGTTGAAAATTAGCCAGCTGGCTAAACCGGCACTTTTACTGAAACGTTAATGTGCACTGTCCCTGTAAAAACAAACTCACGCAACCAAACACAATCCAAAATCCAAATGAATAATTGATATGTTGGATTCACGTCTCCAACTTAACCAAAAATTCAACTTGACGAATAGGACTGTTATATGGGCCTAAATAGTGTCACAACAGTTGATCACTTCCCTAATGTTATATGGGCCTAAATAGTGTCACAACAGTTGATGACTTCCCTAATGTTATATGGGCCTAAATAGTGCCATAACAGTTGACTTCCCTAATGTTATATGGGCCTAAATAGTGTCATAACAGTTGACTTCCCTAATGTTATATGGGCCTAAATAGTGTCATAACATTTGATGACTTCCCTAATGTTATATGGGCCTAAATAGTGTCATAACAGTTGACTTCCCTAATGTTATATGGGCCTAAATAGTGTCACAACAGTTGATGACTTCCAGTTTGTGTCCAGTGGGTTTTTACATCAGCATTTGTCACAAAGTGCTCTACAGTAACCTGGCCTCGATCCCAAAGAGCAAGCAGAAGTGAGAGCACAGTGGCCAGGAAGAAATCTAGAGAAACCCGGCTCAGAGGAGTCCCCAGTCACACTTAAAGGCACAGTACAGTTAAAAATGTGATTCCCCTGTGTTTCGTATACACACCAGACTGTTTATTAGGTACACCCATCTAGTTTTGGGTTGGACCCTCATTTGCCTCCAGAACAGCCTGAATTATTTGGGGTATTCTACAAGGTGTCATAAGCGTTCCAAAGGGATGCTGGTCCATGCTGACGCAATGGCATTTTGCAGTTGCTGCAGATTGGTCGGCGGTATATTCATGCTGTGACCAGCCCTTTCCATCTCATCCCAAAGATGCTCTGTAAGGTTGAGGTTTGTGGACTGCGCAGACCGCTCAAGTAAACTGAACTCGCTGTCATGTTACAGGCAATGTTTTTCCACTCCTCATTTGTCCAGTGTTGGTGATCGTGTGCCCACTGGAGCTGGTTCTTCTTGTCTTTATCTGATAGGAACCCAGTGTGGTCGTCTGCTGCAGTAGCCCATCCATGACAAGGACCGATGAGCTGTGTGTTCTGAGAGGCTGTTCTGCTCACCACTGTTGCACTGTTCCATTATTTGTCTGTTTGTGGCCCTTCTGTTAGCTTGCATGATTCTTGGCATTCTTCGTAGACCCCTCTCAACGAGCTGTTTTCACCCAACAGGACTGCCGCTGACTGGATGTTTGGTTTGTCTCACCATTCTCTGTAAACCTGTCCTACGTGAAAAACCCAGGAGGCTGGCTGTTCGGAGATACTGGATCCGACGCGCCTGGCACCGACAATCATACCACTCTCAAATTCACTTAGAATGGACTAAACGAGTGACCTAACATTCAACCGAACAGTAACTGAATGTCTTGATGCCTGTCTGCCTGCTTTATATAACAAGCCACGGCCACGAGACTCACTGTCTGTAGGAGCAATACATTTTCGTGAATGGGCTGGTGTACCTAATAAACAACGGTGAGGTTGGAAAAATACTTCGAAATTGTGAAAATGATGATAATGCCTGTTTAATTGTAAGCTATTTGAAAACGGAAATGTCAGCCTGTTTTGGTGGGATGGAATTTTGGCCTTCCATGGTGACATCATTTACTGTATATATGAGTTAATAGACCAATTAGAAAGAGTTACAAACATCTCTGCCAATGACAGCTAGTTTTCAGTTTCCCCCTCCATACCTCCTTGCTACTCCTTGTCAGGGCAACAAAAATGGTTTAGCTTGACAAAGAGTGTTGGCATAGACAGACTGGATTTCTGGCTATTGTTATTCGGTGAATGTCAAATGTGTAAAATGTGTTTGTTAAAAACCCCATGAGCTTTTTTTTTTGCAACAGCAGCAGCTGACCCTTTCCTGACCCTTTCCTGGTGTCCACAAAAAAAACAACACAAAACGTGACACGCTGGTGGACAAGTCGCACAAATGTAAAATACAATACAACTAAAACACAATGCGGAGAATACAGTGAAAGTCCTCTGAGTGACTGGTCAAAACGTAAACCAACTTCAGCCCATTATTTTACATTTATACGTTTTCAACCGCTGAAAAAAGTTAGTTCGTTTTTTTTCAAATTGAGGAAAACTAAATGAATAAAGTATTATGTGGACTAATGGAGAATGCAAACTTGAAAGCTGTGCTATTGAATAACAGTAGTAGTACTGGTCTATAGTGGTGTTGATCAGAGCCCTGTGGGCCCAAAGGGCCTGGTCTATAGTGGTGTTGATCAGAGCCCTGTGGGCCCAATGGGCCTGGTCTATAGTAGTGTTGATCAGAGCCCTGTGGGCCCAAAGGGCCTGGTCTATAGTGGTGTTGATCAGAGCCCTGTGGGCCCAATGGGCCTGGTCTATAGTAGTGTTGATCAGAGCCCTGTGGGCCCAATGGGCCTGGTCTATAGTAGAGTTGATCAGAGCCCTGTGGGCCCAATGGGCCTGGTCTATAGTAGTGTTGATCAGAGCCCTGTGGGCCCAATGGGCCTGGTCTATAGTAGTGTTGATCAGAGCCCTGTGGGCCTGGTCTATAGTAGTGTTGATCAGAGCCCTGTGGGGCTGGTCTATAGTAGTGTTGATCAGAGCCCTGTGGGGCTGGTCTATAGTAGAGTTGATCAGAGCCCTGTGGGCCTGGTCTATAGTAGTGTTGATCAGAGCCCTGTGGGCCCAATGGGCCTGGTCTATAGTAGTGTTGATCAGAGCCCTGTGGGCCCAATGGGCCTGGTCTATAGTAGTGTTGATCAGAGCCCTGTGGGCCCAATGGGCCTGGTCTATAGTAGTGTTGATCAGAGCCCTGTGGGCCTGGTCTATAGTAGTGTTGATCAGAGCCCTGTGGGCCCAATGGGCCTGGTCTATAGTAGAGTTGATCAGAGCCCTGTGGGCCTGGTCTATAGTAGTGTTGATCAGAGCCCTGTGGGCCTGGTCTATAGTAGTGTTGATCAGAGCCCTGTGGGCCTGGTCTATAGTAGTGTTGATCAGAGCCCTGTGGGCCTGGTCTATAGTAGTGTTGATCAGAGCCCTGTGGGCCTGGTCTATAGTAGAGTTGATCAGAGCCCTGTGGGCCTGGTCTATAGTAGTGTTGATCAGAGCCCTGTGGGCCTGGTCTATAGTAGTGTTGATCAGAGCCCTGTGGGCCTGGTCTATAGTAGTGTTGATCAGAGCCCTGTGGGCCCAATGGGCCTGGTCTATAGTAGTGTTGATCAGAGCCCTGTGGGCCCAATGGGCCTGGTCTATAGTAGTGTTGATCAGAGCCCTGTGGGCCTGGTCTATAGTAGTGTTGATCAGAGCCATGTGGGCCTGGTCTATAGTAGTGTTGATCAGAGCCCTGTGGGCCTGGTCTATAGTAGTGTTGATCAGAGCCCTGTGGGCCTGGTCTATAGTAGTGTTGATCAGAGCCCTGTGGGCCTGGTCTATAGTAGTGTTGATCAGAGCCCTGTGGGCCTGGTCTATAGTAGTGTTGATCAGAGCCCTGTGGGCCTGGTCTATAGTAGTGTTGATCAGAGCCCTGTGGGCCCAATGGGCCTGGTCTATAGTAGTGTTGATCAGAGCCCTGTGGGCCCAATGGGCCTGGTCTATAGTAGTGTTGATCAGAGCCCTGTGGGCCCAATGGGCCTGGTCTATAGTAGTGTTGATCAGAGCCCTGTAGGCCCAATGGGCCTGGTCTATAGTAGTGTTGATCAGAGCCCTGTGGGCCCAATGGGCCTGGTCTATAGTAGTGTTGATCAGAGCCCTGTGGGCCCAATGGGCCTGGTCTATAGTAGTGTTGATCAGAGCCCTGTGAGCCCAATGGGCCTGGTCTATAGTAGTGTTGATCAGAGCCCTGTGGGCCCAATGGGCCTGGTCTATAGTAGTGTTGATCAGAGCCCTGTGGGCCCAATGGGCCTGGTCTATAGTAGTGTTGATCAGAGCCCTGTGGGCCCAATGGGCCTGGTCTATAGTAGTGTTGATCAGAGCCCTGTGGGCCCAATGGGCCTGGTCTATAGTAGAGTTGAGCAGAGCCCTGTGGGCCCAATGGGCCTGGTCTATAGTAGTGTTGATCAGAGCCCTGTGGGCCCAATGGGCCTGGTCTATAGTAGTGTTGATCAGAGCCCTGTGGGCCCAATGGGCCTGGTCTATAGTAGTGTTGATCAGAGCCCTGTGGGCCCAATGGGCCTGGTCTATAGTAGTGTTGATCAGAGCCCTGTGGGCCTGGTCTATAGTAGTGTTGATCAAAGCCCTGTGGGCCCAATGGGCCTGGTCTATAGTAGTGTTGATCAGAGCCCTGTGGGCCCAATGGGGCTGGTCTATAGTAGTGTTGATCAGAGCCCTGTGGGCCCAATGGGCCTGGTCTATAGTAGAGTTGATCAGAGCCCTGTGGGCCTGGTCTATAGTAGTGTTGATCAGAGCCCTGTGGGCCTGGTCTATAGTAGTGTTGATCAGAGCCCTGTGGGCCCAATGGGCCTGGTCTATAGTAGTGTTGATCAGAGCCCTGTGGGCCCAATGGGCCTGGTCTATAGTAGTGTTGATCAGAGCCCTGTGGGCCTGGTCTATAGTAGTGTTGATCAAAGCCCTGTGGGCCCAATGGGCCTGGTCTATAGTAGTGTTGATCAGAGCCCTGTGGGCCCAATGGGCCTGGTCTATAGTAGTGTTGATCAGAGCCCTGTGGGCCCAATGGGCCTGGTCTATAGTAGTGTTGATCAGAGCCCTGTGGGCCCAATGGGCCTGGTCTATAGTAGTGTTGATCAGAGCCCTGTGGGCCCAATGGGCCTGGTCTATAGTAGTGTTGATCAGAGCCCTGTGGGCCTGGTCTATAGTAGAGTTGATCAGAGCCCTGTGGGCCCAATGGGCCTGGTCTATAGTAGTGTTGATCAGAGCCCTGTGGGCCCAATGGGCCTGGTCTATAGTAGTGTTGATCAGAGCCCTGTGGGCCCAATGGGGCTGGTCTATAGTAGAGTTGATCAGAGCCCTGTGGGCCCAATGGGCCTGGTCTATAGTAGAGTTGATCAGAGCCCTGTGGGCCCAATGGGCCTGGTCTATAGTAGAGTTGATCAGAGCCCTGTGGGCCCAATGGGCCTGGTCTATAGTAGAGTTGATCAGAGCCCTGTGGGCCCAATGGGCCTGGTCTATAGTAGAGTTGATCAGAGCCCTGTGGGCCCAATGGGCCTGGTCTATAGTAGAGTTGATCAGAGCCCTGTGGGCCCAATGGGCCTGGTCTATAGTAGTGTTGATCAGAGCCCTGTGGGCCTGGTCTATAGTAGAGTTGATCAGAGCCCTGTGGGCCCAATGGGCCTTGTCTATAGTAGTGTTGATCAGAGCCCTGTGGGCCCAATGGGCCTGGTCTATAGTAGAGTTGATCAGAGCCCTGTGGGCCCAATGGGCCTGGTCTATAGTAGAGTTGATCAGAGCCCTGTGGGCCCAATGGGCCTGGTCTATAGTAGAGTTGATCAGAGCCCTGTGGGCCCAATGGGCCTGGTCTATAGTAGTGTTGATCAGAGCCCTGTGGGCCCAATGGGGCTGGTGTATAGTAGAGTTGATCAGAGCCCTGTGGGCCTGGTCTATAGTAGTGTTGATCAGAGCCCTGTGGGCCCAATGGGCCTGGTCTATAGTAGTGTTGATCAGAGCCCTGTGGGCCCAATGGGCCTGGTCTATAGTAGTGTTGATCAGAGCCCTGTGGGCCTGGTCTATAGTAGTGTTGATCAAAGCCCTGTGGGCCCAATGGGGCTGGTCTATAGTAGAGTTGATCAGAGCCCTGTGGGCCCAATGGGCCTGGTCTATAGTAGAGTTGATCAGAGCCCTGTGGGCCCAATGGGCCTGGTCTATAGTAGAGTTGATCAGAGCCCTGTGGGCCCAATGGGCCTGGTCTATAGTAGAGTTGATCAGAGCCCTGTGGGCCCAATGGGCCTGGTCTATAGTAGAGTTGATCAGAGCCCTGTGGGCCCAATGGCCTGGTCTATAGTAGAGTTGATCAGAGCCCTGTGGGCCCAATGGGCCTGGTCTATAGTAGTGTTGATCAGAGCCCTGTGGGCCTGGTCTATAGTAGAGTTGATCAGAGCCCTGTGGGCCCAATGGGCCTTGTCTATAGTAGTGTTGATCAGAGCCCTGTGGGCCCAATGGGCCTGGTCTATAGTAGAGTTGATCAGAGCCCTGTGGGCCCAATGGGCCTGGTCTATAGTAGAGTTGATCAGAGCCCTGTGGGCCCAATGGGCCTGGTCTATAGTAGAGTTGATCAGAGCCCTGTGGGCCCAATGGGCCTGGTCTATAGTAGTGTTGATCAGAGCCCTGTGAGCCCAATGGGCCTGGTCTATAGTAGTGTTGATCAGAGCCCTGTGGGCCCAATGGGCCTGGTCTATAGTAGTGTTGATCAGAGCCCTGTGGGCCCAATGGGCCTGGTCTATAGTAGTGTTGATCAGAGCCCTGTGGGCCCAATGGGCCTGGTCTATAGTAGTGTTGATCAGAGCCCTGTGGGCCCAATGGGCCTGGTCTATAGTAGAGTTGAGCAGAGCCCTGTGGGCCCAATGGGCCTGGTCTATAGTAGTGTTGATCAGAGCCCTGTGGGCCCAATGGGCCTGGTCTATAGTAGTGTTGATCAGAGCCCTGTGGGCCCAATGGGCCTGGTCTATAGTAGTGTTGATCAGAGCCCTGTGGGCCCAATGGGCCTGGTCTATAGTAGTGTTGATCAGAGCCCTGTGGGCCTGGTCTATAGTAGTGTTGATCAAAGCCCTGTGGGCCCAATGGGCCTGGTCTATAGTAGTGTTGATCAGAGCCCTGTGGGCCCAATGGGGCTGGTCTATAGTAGTGTTGATCAGAGCCCTGTGGGCCCAATGGGCCTGGTCTATAGTAGAGTTGATCAGAGCCCTGTGGGCCCAATGGGCCTGGTCTATAGTAGTGTTGATCAGAGCCCTGTGGGCCCAATGGGCCTGGTCTATAGTAGAGTTGATCAGAGCCCTGTGGGCCCAATGGGGCTGGTCTATAGTAGTGTTGATCAGAGCCCTGTGGGCCCAATGGGGCTGGTCTATAGTAGTGTTGATCAGAGCCCTGTGGGCCCAATGGGCCTGGTCTATAGTAGTGTTGATCAGAGCCCTGTGGGCCCAATGGGGCTGGTCTATAGTAGTGTTGATCAGAGCCCTGTGGGCCCAATGGGCCTGGTCTATAGTAGAGTTGATCAGAGCCCTGTGGGCCCAATGGGCCTGGTCTATAGTAGTGTTGATCAGAGCCCTGTGGGCCCAATGGGCCTGGTCTATAGTAGAGTTGATCAGAGCCCTGTGGGCCCAATGGGCCTGGTCTATAGTAGTGTTGATCAGAGCCCTGTGGGCCCAATGGGGCTGGTCTATAGTAGAGTTGATCAGAGCCCTGTGGGCCCAATGGGCCTGGTCTATAGTAGTGTTGATCAAAGCCCTGTGGGCCCAATGGGGCTGGTCTATAGTAGTGTTGATCAGAGCCCTGTGGGCCCAATGGGGCTGGTCTATAGTAGAGTTGATCAGAGCCCTGTGGGCCCAATGGGCCTGGTCTATAGTAGTGTTGATCAGAGCCCTGTGGGCCCAATGGGCCTGGTCTATAGTAGTGTTGATCAAAGCCCTGTGGGCCCAATGGGGCTGGTCTATAGTAGTGTTGATCAGAGCCCTGTGGGCCCAATGGGCCTGGTCTATAGTAGTGTTGATCAAAGCCCTGTGGGCCCAATGGGGCTGGTCTATAGTAGTGTTGATCAGAGCCCTGTGGGCCCAATGGGCCTGGTCTATAGTAGTATTGATCAAAGCCCTGTGGGCCCAATGGGCCTGGTCTATAGTAGAGTTGATAAGAGCCCTGTGGGCCCAATGGCCTGGTCTATAGTAGAGTTGATCAGAGCCCTGTGGGCCCAATGGGCCTGGTCTATAGTGGTGTTGGAAGGACTTGTTACCTTGAAGTAGTGGAAGCGGAAGGCGTCATTCTTGTGTTTGAAGACGTAATAGGTGAGGCCAGCGATGACGCAGACTATCAGACAGGTGACCAGGATGGAGGTGGCCACAGTCCCGCCCCCATGGGCGTGGCCTGATGACTGGGCATGGTGCACCTGGAATGATAATCATAGAAATAGAATTACAAGAAGGGACAAAGCCACTCTATTCTCCCATAATGCAGTGTGCTACTGTTGACCAGAGACTCCTTGTGTGGCTCTGAAATAGGGTGGAATTTGCAATGAATTAGTATTGTTATAATGGTCTGAAGTTTTCCCTAGTTACAGATCTAGGATCACCTTCCCCAACCTTAACCATTAGTGGGGGAAAATGTCAAACTGATCCAAGATCAGCATCTAGGGTACAACTTCACTCAACTGCTTAAACTAACTCACTGGTAGTGGCGGGGCTCTGAGTGGGCCCTCTATGACATGGATAATTCCATTGTAGGCTGGGATGTCCCAGGTCAACACTAGCCTCCGGTTCACTAGCTTGAACGTCTGGGGCTCCTGTGGAGAAACAACCGGCACAAACACAAAATCAAGAATCACTTCATCCAAAACAAAACATCCATGAAATTAATTGTTGCTTTAAGAAATGTATGATATTATACACTTAATTGTTTTGTTTATTATTACTATTTTATTTTATTTTTAATTTGCAAGTTATTAGTAACATGTTAAGGAGTAAAGACTTGTTTAGACCGGTCCACAATTGCACAACCAGCTCCTGGACATTTGTAACAGACCGGTCCACTCACCTGGTTCTGCTGTGTGATGTTGCTGGGGGAAATGACCACTGAGAGGTTATATCCCAGTCTGGAAGGGATGACTCCATCGTGTTTCAGGTCCTCATAGAACGTAATGCTGTTGTTAGTGGAGATATGGTACTCCACATCCCGGTCTGATAACGTCTACATACAGTCAAGAAAACTATACATCAAATGACTAAGACAAAATTATACATCATCATATAAACATTTAGAAAAAGGGATAGTTCAGCTAAATTACAAAATGACATATTGGTTTCTTTACCCAATGAGAACAAATCCCATTCAAGTCATGGGACCGATATAATGTCCAAATCATCAATATATCAGTGATTTTGAAGCTCACAAGTCACATAGGTGATTTGGACATGATGTGCAAAAAATGACTTGAATGGGATTTGTGCCACAAATGCTAAAACGTTAGCATTTGAAAACCGTGCCAGGGAACCTCAACCAAAGCATGGATTACTGTCATAGTTTGTACACAGACTTCTCACTGGGTAAAGAAACCAATATGGCATTTTGTAATTTAGGTATCCCTTTTTAAATGACAAAAAATATATGAATTCACAGGAAAAAGAAAGTAAAAATGTATTTTTTTGGGGGGGGGTTTCATGATTTCAGACATAAAATCACCTCGTTCTCAGAGAACCCAGCGTTGAGGGGCACAAACAGAGTGGCATAGGATGAACTGCTGGACAGAAAGTCCAACAGAACTTCTCCCTCTGTAGACGAGCCTGCATACTTCAACAATATCTACAACCAGGAGAGAAAATGTAATGTTGTTCAATATTTGCACTCAAAAAAAAAAAAACTTGAGATCCATATCGCTCGTAAATGTTTGCAAATGTACTTTAATTTGAATTAATACAATTAAGACTGAGTTGCATGTGAGGATGTTAATTTAGGATTAGTCCTGAATGAAACAACAACAAACTTACATTGTAGAATACAGAGTAGTTTAAGTTGGTAGCCACAACACTGGCCAGGTCTCCGTTACAGAAGTCGCCGTTACCCACGTACCCACTTCCACACACACAGGACACATCTACAGAGAGACAGACTGGTTGTAATACACAGTACACATCTACAGAGAGACAGACTGGTTGTAATACACAGTACACATCTACAGAGAGACAGACTGGTTGTAATACACAGTACACATCTACAGAGAGACAGACGGGTTGTAATATACAGTACTACAGGACACATCTACAGGGAGACAGACTGGTTGTAATACACAGTACACATCTACAGAGAGACAGACGGGTTGTAATATACAGTACTACAGGACACATCTACAGGGAGACAGACGGGTTGAAATATACAGTACTACAGGACACATCTACAGAGAGACAGACGGCTTGTAATATACAGTACACATCTACAGAGAGACAGACGGGTTGTAATATACAGTACACATCTACAGAGAGACAGACGGGTTGTAATATACAGTACACATCTACAGAGAGACAGACAGGTTGTAATATACAGTACACATCTACAGGGAGACAGACGGGTTGTAATATACAGTACTACAGGACACATCTACAGACAGACAGACGGGTTGTAATATACAGTACACATCTACAGAGAGACAGACGGGTTGTAATATACAGTACTACAGGACACATCTACAGAGAGACAGACGGGTTGTAATACACAGTACACATCTACAGAGAGACAGACGGGTTGTAATATACAGTACACATCTACAGAGAGACAGACGGGTTGTAATATACAGGACACATCTACAGGGAGACAGACGGGTTGTAATATACAGTACTACAGGACACATCTACAGGGAGACAGACGGGTTGTAATACACAGTACACATCTACAGAGAGACAGACGGGTTGTAATACACAGGACACATCTACAGAGAGACAGACGGGTTGTAATATACAGTACACATCTACAGAGAGACAGACGGGTTGTAATATACAGTACACATCTACAGGGAGACAGACGGGTTGTAATATACAGTACTACAGGACACATCTACAGAGAGACAGACGGGATGTAATATACAGTACACATCTACAGAGAGACAGACGGGTTGTAATATACAGTACTACAGGACACATCTACAGGGAGACAGACGGGTTGTAATATACAGTACTACAGGACACATCTACAGGGAGACAGACGGGTTGTAATATACAGTACTACAGGACATATCTACAGGGAGACAGACGGGTTGTAATACACAGTACACATCTACAGAGAGACAGACGGGTTGTAATATACAGTACTACAGGACACATCTACAGAGAGACAGACGGGTTGTAATATACAGTACACATCTACAGGGAGGCAGACGGGTTGTAATATACAGGACACATCTACAGGGAGACAGACGGGTTGTAATATACAGGACACATCTACAGAGAGACAGACGGGTTGTAATACACAGTACACATCTACAGGGAGACAGACGGGTTGTAATATACAGGACACATCTACAGGGAGACAGACGGGTTGTAATATACAGTACTACAGGACACATCTACAGGGAGACAGACGGGTTGTAATATACAGTACTACAGGACACATCTACAGGGAGACAGACGGGTTGTAATATACAGTACTACAGGACACATCTACAGGGAGACAGACGGGTTGTAATATACAGTACACATCTACAGAGAGACAGACGGGTTGTAATATACAGTACTACAGGACACATCTACAGGGAGACAGACGGGTTGTAATATACAGTACTACAGGACACATCTACAGGGAGACAGACGGGTTGTAATATACAGTACTACAGGACACATCTACAGGGAGACAGACAGGTTGTAATATACAGGACACATCTACAGGGAGACAGACAGGTTGTAATATACAGGACACATCTACAGAGAGACAGACGGGTTGTAATATACAGTACTACAGGACACATCTACAGGGAGACAGACAGGTTGTAATATACAGGACACATCTACAGAGAGACAGACGGGTTGTAATATACAGTACTACAGGACACATCTACAGGGAGACAGACGGGTTGTAATATACAGGACACATCTACAGAGAGACAGACGGGTTGTAATATACAGTACTACAGAACACATCTACAGAGAGACAGACGGGTTGTAATATACAGTACTACAGGACACATCTACAGAGAGACAGACGGGTTGTAATATACAGTACACATCTACAGAGAGACAGACGGGTTGTAATATACAGTACTACAGAACACATCTACAGAGAGACAGACGGGTTGTAATATACAGTACTACAGGACACATCTACAGAGAGACAGACGGGTTGTAATATACAGTACTACAGGACACATCTACAGAGAGACAGACGGGTTGTAATATACAGTACTACAGGACACATCTACAGAGAGACAGACGGGTTGTAATATACAGTACTACAGAACACATCTACAGAGAGACAGACGGGTTGTAATATACAGTACTACAGAACACATCTACAGAGAGACAGACGGGTTGTAATATACAGGACACATCTACAGAGAGACAGACGGGTTGTAATATACAGTACTACAGAACACATCTACAGAGAGACAGACGGGTTGTAATATACAGTACTACAGGACACATCTACAGAGAGACAGACGGGTTGTAATATACAGTACACATCTACAGAGAGACAGACGGGTTGTAATATACAGTACTACAGAACACATCTACAGAGAGACAGACGGGTTGTAATATACAGTACTACAGAACACATCTACAGAGAGACAGACGGGTTGTAATATACAGTACTACAGGACACATCTACAGAGAGACAGACGGGTTGTAATATACAGTACTACAGGACACATCTACAGAGAGACAGACGGGTTGTAATATACAGTACTACAGGACACATCTACAGAGAGACAGACGGGTTGTAATATACAGTACTACAGAACACATCTACAGAGAGACAGACGGGTTGTAATATACAGTACTACAGGACACATCTACAGAGAGACAGACGGGTTGTAATATACAGTACTACAGGACACATCTAAATGTTGTTGAAAGACTGATATGAAATGAAGATAGAATGGAGACAGTATGGCTGGTAGGCCTATATTCATAAACCTGATCTAGGATCTGTATTTCTTTTCTAATCATAATTTCATTATATGGATATAGGGAGACCTGATCATAGATCAGCAATCCTACTCTGAGATGCTTTATGACACATTGATTGGAATTGAGGAGAATTGGAATTTCAGTGTACAGTACTTCCTGAAATTTCTGGAATTTAAATGAAGTCTGTAACAGTAAGTGGAGCCCAACCCTGGCTGATGGTGTTACCTGACAGTCTGTAAGTGGAGCCCAACCCTGGCTGATGGTATTACCTGACAGTCTGTAAGTGGAGCCCAACCCTGGCTGATGGTGTTACCTGACAGTCTGTAAGTGGAGCCCAACCCTGGCTGATGGTATTACCTGACAGTCTGTAAGTGGAGCCCAACCCTGGCTGATGGTATTACCTGACAGTCTGTAAGTGGAGCCCAACCCTGGCTGATGGTATTACTTGACAGTCTGTAAGTGGAGTCCAACCCTGGCTGATGGTATTACCTGACAGTCTGTAAGTGGAGCCCAACCCTGGCTGATGGTGTTACCTGACAGTCTGTAACAGTAAGTGGAGCCCAACCCTGGCTGATGGTGTTACCTGACAGTCTGTAAGTGGAGCCCAACCCTGGCTGATGGTATTACCTGACAGTCTGTAAGTGGAGCCCAACCCTGGCTGATGGTGTTACCTGACAGTCTGTAAGTGGAGCCCAACCCTGGCTGATGGTATTACCTGACAGTCTGTAAGTGGAGCCCAACCCTGGCTGATGGTATTACCTGACAGTCTGTAAGTGGAGCCCAACCCTGGCTGATGGTATTACCTGACAGTCTGTAAGTGGAGCCCAACCCTGGCTGATGGTGCCAACCCTGGCTGATGGTATTACCTGACAGTCTGTAAGTGGAGCCCAACCCTGGCTGATGGTGTTACCTGACAGTCTATAAGTGGAGCCCAACCCTGGCTGATGGTGTTACCTGACAGTCTGTAAGTGGAGCCCAACCCTGGCTGATGGTATTACCTGACAGTCTGTAAGTGGAGCCCAACCCTGGCTGATGATATTACCTGACAGTCTGTAACAGTAAGTGGAGCCCAACCCTGGCTGATGGTATTACCTGACAGTCTGTAACAGTAGGTGTCGTATTTGCTGCTGGGGTCCACGGGGTCTTTGTATAGCACTATACCAACATGGTTGTCACCACAATTGACAGAGGGAAACCTGGTTGGATAGCCCACTTTCTTCCCCTGTATCCATCCAGCAACACATCGGTGCATTCCCAGCTAGAGAAAGACACAACATGAACTGCAACATCAGTGGTGGAGTGTCAATCAGACAGTTACTGGTTGCATCCCGATTCTCTGCCCTTCTCTTAAAAACTGCACTTGTACACTTCCTGGTCGTCACCGATTTTAAAAGCATTGGCTGGAGCCTGGGTGTTTCCACTGACCAGGAGTGTGCAAGTGCACGGAGGGAGAATTGGGACACTGCCACTGTAAAACTTCTAAATAGTGAACTATCACTTTCAATCACCGGTATCATGTAGCTGAGAGTTAATGATGTCCTGGTTCAACTTCAAACTACTGCCACTGACCAAATAGTTGGTAACACTTTAAATCAAGAGTATCATTTTGCTGAGTTAAAATGAGGCACATCAATGTGTGGACTTTTTAAAGTAATGATATATAGCTTTTGATGAAAAGTGTCAGGATGACTGCTTTGTTGTTTCAAATCCCAGATTTTCCTTTTAAAGGATGACCTCTGACCTGTTGTGCATCAGCCATCTGAGAGAAGGTGGCGAGCGTAGCCCCCTCAGCTTGACAGGCTAGCTCAGCATCTGTGTAGTTCAGCTGGTACTTCCCTGCACTGGAACGCAGGTGGAACACTCCGGCAGTGTTACCTGACGACACAAAGGAACAAACGGTCTCTTAATAAAGATGGAAATCACTTTAAAGGTAGAATCTGCTAAATGATGTTGCCATGAGCAGCACCGCAGATCAAATCAAACCAAAGTTGATTTGTCACATGCGCTGAATACAACAGGTGTAGTAGACCTTACAGTGAAATGCTTACTTACAGGCTCTAACCAATAGTACAAAAAGGGTATTAGGTGAACAATAGGTAGGTAAAGAAATAAATCAACAGTAAAAAGACAGGCTTTATACAGTAGAGAGGCTTTATACAGTAAAGAGGCTTTATACAGTAGTGAGGCTATGTACAGTAGCGAGGCTATGACAGTAGCGAGGCTATGACAGTAGCGGGGCTATGTACAGTAGCGAGGCTATGTACAGTAGCGAGGCTATGACAGTAGCGAGGCTATGTACAGTAGCGAGGCTATGACAGTAGCGAGGCTATGACAGTATCGAGGCTATGTACAGTAGCGAGGCTATGACAGTAGCGAGGCTATGACAGTAGCGAGGCTATGTACAGTAGCGAGGCTATGTACAGTAGCGAGGCTATGACAGTAGCGAGGCTATGACAGTATCGAGGCTATAACAGTAGCGAGGCTATGACAGTAGCGAGGCTATAAAAGTAGCGAGGCTACATACAGACACCGGTTAGTCAGGCTGATTGAGGTAGTATGTAGATATGGTTAAAGTGACTATGCATAAATGATGAACAGAGAGTAGCAGAAGCGTAAAAAGAGGGGTTGGCGGGTGGGACACAATGCAGATAGCCCGGATAGCATTGTGCAGGAGCACTGGTTGGTCGGGCCAATTGAGGTAGTATGTACATGAATGTATAGTTACAGTCACTTATGCATATATGATAAACAGAGAGTAGCAGTAGCTTAAAAGAGGGGTTGGTGTTATGATGATTAAACACGCAGTCACACAGAGTATCTGCGCGTGTGCAGGTGTTAGCGTCACGTTGATACGACGCAGTAACTACTGGACCAAAACTTCAGAGAAGTTTGGCCTCACGCTTCAATGCTCTTAGTTGTTGTTGACATTGAACTACTACTGCTGTATTGCATCTACGTCATCTTGCTGAGTCCTCTTCTCCTCCTCTGGTCCTCTTCTCCTTTAATATGTATAAATAACCTGGTCATCTGACCTTAACTCGATCCTCCTGATTCCTGCTTACAAGCAAAAACTAAAGCAGGAAGTACCAGTGACTCGCTCAATATGGAAGTGGTCAGATGACGCAGATGCTACACTACAGGAATGTGTTGTCCTGGACTTCCTGACGGGCCGCCCCCAGATGCTAAGGATAGGCAACAACACGTCTGCCACACTTATCCTCAACACTGGTGCCCCTCTGGGATGCGTACTCAGTCCCCTCCTGTACTCCCTGTTCACCCACGACTGCGTGGCCAAACACGACTCCAGCACCATCATTAAGTTCGCTGACGACACAACGGTGGTAGGCCTGATCACTGACAACAATGAGACATCCTATAGGGAGGAGGTCAGAGAACTGGCAGTGTGGTGCCAGGACAACTTCTCCCTCAACGTGAGCAAGACAAAAAGGCTGATTGTGGACTACAGGAAAAGGGCGGCCGAACTAGCCCCCATTAACATCAACGGGGCTGTAGTGGAGCAAGTTCCTTGGTGTCCACATCAGCAACGATCTATCACACACCTTGACAAGCGTGAAGATGGCACGACAAAACCTTTTCCCCCTCAGGAGACTGAAAAGATTTGGCATGGGTCCCCAGATCCTCAAAAAGTTCTACAGCTGAAAGTCAGCATTTCACAGTAAGGTCTACACTGTTGGTTAAGGGCTGGTCAGTAAGCATTTCACAGTAAGGTCTACACTGTTGGTTAAGGGCTTGTCAGTAAGCATTTCACAGTAAGGTCTACACTGTTGGTTAAGGGCTTGTCAGTCAGCATTTCACAGTAAGGTCTACACTGTTGGTTAAGGGCTTGTAAGTCAGCATTTCACGGTAAGGTCTACACTGTTGGTTAAGGGCTTGTCAGTCAGCATTTCACAGTAAGGTCTACACTGTTGGTTAAGGGCTTGTCAGTCAGCATTTCACGGTAAGGTCTACACTGTTGGTTAAGGGCTTGTCAGTCAGCATTTCACAGTAAGGTCTACACTGTTGGTTAAGGGCTGGTCAGTAAGCATTTCACGGTAAGGTCTACACTGTTGGTTAAGGGCTGGTCAGTAAGCATTTCACTGTAAGGTCTACACTGTTGGTTAAGGGCTTGTCAGTAAGCATTTCACAGTAAGGTCTACACTGTTGGTTAAGGGCTGGTCAGTAAGCATTTCACAGTAAGGTCTACACTGTTGGTTAAGGGCTGGTCAGTAAGCATTTCACAGTAAGGTCTACACTGTTGGTTAAGGGCTTGTCAGTCAGCATTTCACAGTAAGGTCTACACTGTTGGTTAAGGGCTTGTAAGTCAGCATTTCACGGTAAGGTCTACACTGTTGGTTAAGGGCTTGTCAGTCAGCATTTCACAGTAAGGTCTACACTGTTGGTTAAGGGCTTGTCAGTCAGCATTTCACGGTAAGGTCTACACTGTTGGTTAAGGGCTTGTCAGTCAGCATTTCACAGTAAGGTCTACACTGTTGGTTAAGGGCTGGTCAGTAAGCATTTCACAGTAAGGTCTACACTGTTGGTTAAGGGCTGGTCAGTAAGCATTTCACTGTAAGGTCTACACTGTTGGTTAAGGGCTGGTCAGTCAGCATTTCACAGTAAGGTCTACACTGTTGGTTAAGGGCTGGTCAGTAAGCATTTCACTGTAAGGTCTACACTGTTGGTTAAGCACCTCCACACCATCACCTCCACACCATCACACCACCTCTTCCATGCTTCACAGTGGGAACCACACATGCAGAGATCATCAATTGACCTACTCTGCGTCTCACAAAGGCATGGCTGTTGGAATCAAAAATCTCACATTTGGACTCATCAGACCAAAGGACAGATTTCCACCGGTCTAATGTCCACTGCTCGTGTTTCTTGTTCAACCAAGTCTCTTATTTTTATTGGTATCCTTTTAGTAGTGGTTTCTTTGCAGCAATTCGACCATGAAGGCCTGATTCACACAGTCTCTTCTTCTTATTGGTATCCTTTTAGTAGTGGTTTCTTTGCAGCAATTCGACCATGAAGGCCTGATTCACACAGTCTCTTATTTTTATTGGTATCCTTTTAGTAGTGGTTTCTTTGCAGCAATTCGACCATGAAGGCCTGATTCACACAGTCTCTTCTTCTTATTGGTATCCTTTTAGTAGTGGTTTCTTTGCAGCAATTCGACCATGAAGGCCTGATTCACACAGTCTCTTATTTTTATTGGTATCCTTTTAGTAGTGGTTTCTTTGCAGCAATTCGACCATGAAGGCCTGATTCACACAGTCTCTTATTTTTATTGGTATCCTTTTAGTAGTGGTTTCTTTGCAGCAATTCGACCATGAAGGCCTGATTCACACAGTCTCTTATTTTTATTGGTATCCTTTTAGTAGTGGTTTCTTTGCAGCAATTCGACCATGAAGGCCTGATTCACACAGTCTCTTCTTGTTATTGGTATCCTTTTAGTAGTGGTTTCTTTGCAGCAATTCGACCATGAAGGCCTGATTCACACAGTCTCTTATTTTTATTGGTGTCCTTTTAGTAGTGGTTTCTTTGCAGCAATTTGACCATGAAGGCCTGATTCACACAGTCTCTTATTTTTATTGGTATCCTTTTAGTAGTGGTTTCTTTGCAGCAATTCGACCATGAAGGCCTGATTCACACAGTCTCTTATTTTTATTGGTATCCTTTTAGTAGTGGTTTCTTTGCAGCAATTCGACCATGAAGGCCTGATTCACACAGTCTCTTATTTTTATTGGTATCCTTTTAGTAGTGGTTTCTTTGCAGCAATTCGACCATGAAGGCCTGATTCACACAGTCTCTTATTTTTATTGGTATCCTTTCAGTAGTGGTTTCTTTGCAGCAATTCGACCATGAAGGCCTGATTCACACAGTCTCTTATTTTTATTGGTATCCTTTTAGTAGTGGTTTATTTGCAGCAATTCGACCATGAAGGCCTGATTCACACAGTCTCTTATTTTTATTGGTATCCTTTTAGTAGTGGTTTCTTTGCAGCAATTCGACCATGAAGGCCTGATTCACACAGTCTCTTATTTTTATTGGTATCCTTTTAGTAGTGGTTTCTTTGCAGCAATTCGACCATGAAGGCCTGATTCACACAGTCTCTTCTTCTTATTGGTATCCTTTTAGTAGTGGTTTCTTTGCAGCAATTCGACCATGAAGGCCTGATTCACACAGTCTCTTCTTCTTATTGGTATCCTTTTAGTAGTGGTTTCTTTGCAGCAATTCGACCATGAAGGCCTGATTCACACAGTCTCTTATTTTTATTGGTATCCTTTTAGTAGTGGTTTATTTGCAGCAATTTGACCATGAAGGCCTGATTCACACAGTCTCTTATTTTTATTGGTATCCTTTTAGTAGTGGTTTCTTTGCAGCAATTCGACCATGAAGGCCTGATTCACACAGTCTCTTATTTTTATTGGTATCCTTTTAGTAGTGGTTTATTTGCAGCAATTCGACCATGAAGGCCTGATTCACACAGTCTCTTATTTTTATTGGTATCCTTTTAGTAGTGGTTTCTTTGCAGCAATTCGACCATGAAGGCCTGATTCACACAGTCTCTTATTTTTATTGGTATCCTTTTAGTAGTGGTTTCTTTGCAGCAATTCGACCATGAAGGCCTGATTCACACAGTCTCTTCTTCTTATTGGTATCCTTTTAGTAGTGGTTTCTTTGCAGCAATTCGACCATGAAGGCCTGATTCACACAGTCTCTTCTTCTTATTGGTATCCTTTTAGTAGTGGTTTCTTTGCAGCAATTCGACCATGAAGGCCTGATTCACACAGTCTCTTATTTTTATTGGTATCCTTTTAGTAGTGGTTTATTTGCAGCAATTCGACCATGAAGGCCTGATTCACACAGTCTCTTATTTTTATTGGTATCCTTTTAGTAGTGGTTTATTTGCAGCAATTCGACCATGAAGGCCTGATTCACACAGTCTCTTATTTTTATTGGTATCCTTTTAGTAGTGGTTTATTTGCAGCAATTCGACCATGAAGGCCTGATTCACACAGTCTCTTATTTTTATTGGTATCCTTTTAGTAGTGGTTTCTTTGCAGCAATTCGACCATGAAGGCCTGATTCACACAGTCTCTTCTTCTTATTGGTATCCTTTTAGTAGTGGTTTCTTTGCAGCAATTCGACCATGAAGGCCTGATTCACACAGTCTCTTATTTTTATTGGTATCCTTTTAGTAGTGGTTTCTTTGCAGCAATTCGACCATGAAGGCCTGATTCACACAGTCTCTTATTTTTATTGGTATCCTTTTAGTAGTGGTTTATTTGCAGCAATTCGACCATGAAGGCCTGATTCACACAGTCTCTTATTTTTATTGGTATCCTTTTAGTAGTGGTTTATTTGCAGCAATTCGACCATGAAGGCCTGATTCACACAGTCTCTTATTTTTATTGGTGTCCTTTTAGTAGTGGTTTCTTTGCAGCAATTTGACCATGAAGGCCTGATTCACACAGTCTCTTATTTTTATTGGTATCCTTTTAGTAGTGGTTTCTTTGCAGCAATTCGACCATGAAGGCCTGATTCACACAGTCTCTTATTTTTATTGGTATCCTTTTAGTAGTGGTTTCTTTGCAGCAATTCGACCATGAAGGCCTGATTCACACAGTCTCTTATTTTTATTGGTATCCTTTTAGTAGTGGTTTCTTTGCAGCAATTCGACCATGAAGGCCTGATTCACACAGTCTCTTATTTTTATTGGTATCCTTTTAGTAGTGGTTTCTTTGCAGCAATTCGACCATGAAGGCCTGATTCACACAGTCTCTTATTTTTATTGGTATCCTTTCAGTAGTGGTTTCTTTGCAGCAATTCGACCATGAAGGCCTGATTCACACAGTCTCTTATTTTTATTGGTATCCTTTTAGTAGTGGTTTATTTGCAGCAATTCGACCATGAAGGCCTGATTCACACAGTCTCTTATTTTTATTGGTATCCTTTTAGTAGTGGTTTCTTTGCAGCAATTCGACCATGAAGGCCTGATTCACACAGTCTCTTATTTTTATTGGTATCCTTTTAGTAGTGGTTTCTTTGCAGCAATTCGACCATGAAGGCCTGATTCACACAGTCTCTTCTTCTTATTGGTATCCTTTTAGTAGTGGTTTCTTTGCAGCAATTCGACCATGAAGGCCTGATTCACACAGTCTCTTCTTCTTATTGGTATCCTTTTAGTAGTGGTTTCTTTGCAGCAATTCGACCATGAAGGCCTGATTCACACAGTCTCTTATTTTTATTGGTATCCTTTTAGTAGTGGTTTATTTGCAGCAATTTGACCATGAAGGCCTGATTCACACAGTCTCTTATTTTTATTGGTATCCTTTTAGTAGTGGTTTCTTTGCAGCAATTCGACCATGAAGGCCTGATTCACACAGTCTCTTATTTTTATTGGTATCCTTTTAGTAGTGGTTTATTTGCAGCAATTCGACCATGAAGGCCTGATTCACACAGTCTCTTATTTTTATTGGTATCCTTTTAGTAGTGGTTTCTTTGCAGCAATTCGACCATGAAGGCCTGATTCACACAGTCTCTTATTTTTATTGGTATCCTTTTAGTAGTGGTTTCTTTGCAGCAATTCGACCATGAAGGCCTGATTCACACAGTCTCTTCTTCTTATTGGTATCCTTTTAGTAGTGGTTTCTTTGCAGCAATTCGACCATGAAGGCCTGATTCACACAGTCTCTTCTTCTTATTGGTATCCTTTTAGTAGTGGTTTCTTTGCAGCAATTCGACCATGAAGGCCTGATTCACACAGTCTCTTATTTTTATTGGTATCCTTTTAGTAGTGGTTTATTTGCAGCAATTCGACCATGAAGGCCTGATTCACACAGTCTCTTATTTTTATTGGTATCCTTTTAGTAGTGGTTTATTTGCAGCAATTCGACCATGAAGGCCTGATTCACACAGTCTCTTATTTTTATTGGTATCCTTTTAGTAGTGGTTTATTTGCAGCAATTCGACCATGAAGGCCTGATTCACACAGTCTCTTCTTCTTATTGGTATCCTTTTAGTAGTGGTTTCTTTGCAGCAATTCGACCATGAAGGCCTGATTCACACAGTCTCTTCTTCTTATTGGTATCCTTTTAGTAGTGGTTTCTTTGCAGCAATTCGACCATGAAGGCCTGATTCACACAGTCTCTTCTTCTTATTGGTATCCTTTTAGTAGTGGTTTCTTTGCAGCAATTCGACCATGAAGGCCTGATTCACACAGTCTCTTCTTCTTATTGGTATCCTTTTAGTAGTGGTTTCTTTGCAGCAATTCGACCATGAAGGCCTGATTCACACAGTCTCTTCTTCTTATTGGTATCCTTTTAGTAGTGGTTTCTTTGCAGCAATTCGACCATGAAGGCCTGATTCACACAGTCTCTTATTTTTATTGGTATCCTTTTAGTAGTGGTTTATTTGCAGCAATTCGACCATGAAGGCCTGATTCACACAGTCTCTTATTTTTATTGGTATCCTTTTAGTAGTGGTTTATTTGCAGCAATTCGACCATGAAGGCCTGATTCACACAGTCTCTTATTTTTATTGGTATCCTTTTAGTAGTGGTTTATTTGCAGCAATTCGACCATGAAGGCCTGATTCACACAGTCTCTTATTTTTATTGGTATCCTTTTAGTAGTGGTTTATTTGCAGCAATTCGACCATGAAGGCCTGATTCACACAGTCTCTTATTTTTATTGGTATCCTTTTAGTAGTGGTTTATTTGCAGCAATTCGACCATGAAGGCCTGATTCACACAGTCTCTTATTTTTATTGGTGTCCTTTTAGTAGTGGTTTCTTTGCAGCAATTTGACCATGAAGGCCTGATTCACACAGTCTCTTATTTTTATTGGTATCCTTTTAGTAGTGGTTTCTTTGCAGCAATTCGACCATGAAGGCCTGATTCACACAGTCTCTTATTTTTATTGGTATCCTTTTAGTAGTGGTTTATTTGCAGCAATTCGACCATGAAGGCCTGATTCACACAGTCTCTTATTTTTATTGGTATCCTTTTAGTAGTGGTTTATTTGCAGCAATTCGACCATGAAGGCCTGATTCACACAGTCTCTTATTTTTATTGGTGTCCTTTTAGTAGTGGTTTCTTTGCAGCAATTTGACCATGAAGGCCTGATTCACACAGTCTCTTATTTTTATTGGTATCCTTTTAGTAGTGGTTTCTTTGCAGCAATTCGACCATGAAGGCCTGATTCACACAGTCTCTTATTTTTATTGGTATCCTTTTAGTAGTGGTTTATTTGCAGCAATTCGACCATGAAGGCCTGATTCACACAGTCTCTTATTTTTATTGGTATCCTTTTAGTAGTGGTTTATTTGCAGCAATTCGACCATGAAGGCCTGATTCACACAGTCTCTTATTTTTATTGGTGTCCTTTTAGTAGTGGTTTCTTTGCAGCAATTTGACCATGAAGGCCTGATTCACACAGTCTCTTATTTTTATTGGTATCCTTTTAGTAGTGGTTTCTTTGCAGCAATTCGACCATGAAGGCCTGATTCACACAGTCTCTTATTTTTATTGGTATCCTTTTAGTAGTGGTTTCTTTGCAGCAATTCGACCATGAAGGCCTGATTCACACAGTCTCTTATTTTTATTGGTATCCTTTTAGTAGTGGTTTATTTGCAGCAATTCGACCATGAAGGCCTGATTCACACAGTCTCTTATTTTTATTGGTATCCTTTTAGTAGTGGTTTCTTTGCAGCAATTCGACCATGAAGGCCTGATTCACACAGTCTCTTATTTTTATTGGTATCCTTTTAGTAGTGGTTTATTTGCAGCAATTTGACCATGAAGGCCTGATTCACACAGTCTCTTATTTTTATTGGTATCCTTTTAGTAGTGGTTTATTTGCAGCAATTCGACCATGAAGGCCTGATTCACACAGTCTCTTATTTTTATTGGTATCCTTTTAGTAGTGGTTTCTTTGCAGCAATTCGACCATGAAGGCCTGATTCACACAGTCTCTTATTTTTATTGATGTCCTTTAGTAGTGGTTTCTTTGCAGCAATTCGACCATGAAGGCCTGATTCACACAGTCTCTTCTGAACAGTTGATGTTGAGATGTGTCTGTTACTTGAATTCTGAAGCATTTATTTGGGCTGCAGTCTGAGGCTGGTAACTCTAATGAACTTATCCTCTGCAGCAGAGGTAACTCTGGGTCTTCCTTTCCTGTGGTGGTCCTCATGGGAGCCAGTTTCATCATAACGCTTGATGGTTTTTGCGACTGCACTTGAAGAAACTTTCAAAGTTCTTTACGTTTTCCGGATTGACTGACCTTCATGTCTTAAAGTAATGATGTACTGTCGTTTTTCTGTGCTTATTTGAGCTGTTCTTTCCATGATATGGACTTAGCCCTAATTGCTAAAAGACCATCTTCTGTATGCCACCCCTACTTTGTCACAACACAACTGATTGGCTCAAATGCATTAAGAAGGAAAGAAATTCCACAAATGAACTTTTAACAAGGCACACCTGTTAATTGAAATGTATTCCCGGTGACTACCCCATGAAGCTGGTTGAGAGATTACCAAGCTGGTTGAGAGTGTGCAAAGCTGTCATCAAGGCAAAGGGTGGCTACTTTGAAGAATCTCAAATTTAAAATAAAAAATATTTATATTTAACACTTTTGGTTACTACATGATTCCATATGTGTTATTTCATAGATGTGATGTATTCACTATTATTGTACAATGTATAACATTGTAAAAAATAAAGAAAAATGCTTGAATGAGTAGGTGCGTCCAAACTTGTACTGTGTGTGTGTGTATACAGTTGAAGTCGGAAGTTTACAAACACATTTAAACTACATACATTTAAACTCAGTTTTTCACAATTCCTGACATTTAATCCTAGTAAAAACTCCTGTTTTAGGTCAGTAATGATAACCACTTTATTTTAAGAATGTGAAATGTCACATTCCCAGTGGGTCAGAAGTTTACATACCCCAATTAGTATTTGGTAGCATTGCCTTTAAATTGTTTAACTTGGGTCAAACGTCTCGAGGAGCCTTCCACAAGCTTCCCACAATATTTTGGGCGAATTTTGGCCCATTCCTCCTGACAGAGCTGTTGTAACTGAGTGATCTTTGTAGGCCTCCTTGCTCTCATACGCTTTTTCAGTTCTGCCCACAAATTTTCTATGGGATTGAGGTCAGGGCTTTGTGATGGCCACTCCAATACCTTGACTCTGTTGTCCTTAAGCCATTTTGCCACAACTTTGGAAGTATGCTTGGGGTCATTGTCTATTTGCGACCAAGCTTTAACTTTCTGATTGATGTCTTGAGATGTTTCTTCAATATATCCACACCATTTTTCTTCCCTCATGATACCATCTATTTTGTGAAGTGCACCAGTCCCTCCTGCAGATAAGCACCCCCACAACATGATGCTGCCACCCCCGTGCTTCACGGTTGGGATGGTGTTCTTCGGCTTGCAAGCCTCCCTCTTTTTCCTCCTAACATAACGATGGTCAATATGGCCAAACAGTTCTATTATTGTTTCATCAGACCAAGTACAATCTTTGTCCCCATGTGCAGTTTCAAACCGTAGTCTGGCTTTTTTATGGCGGCTTTGGAGCAGTGGCTTCTTTCTTGCTGAGCGGCCTTTCAGGTTATGTCGATATAGGACTCATTTTACTGTGTATATAGATACTTTTGTACCTGTTTCCTCCAGCATCTTCACAATGTCATTTGCTGTTGTTCTGGGATTGATTTACACTTTTTGCACCAAAGTACGTTCATCTCTAGGAGACAGAACGAGTCTCCTTCTTGAGCGGTATGACGGCTGCCTGGTTCCATGGTGTTTATACTTGCGTACTGTTGTTTGTACAGATGAACGTGGTACCTTCAGGTATTTGGAAATTGTTCCCAAGGATGAACCAGACTTGTGGAGGTCTACAATTGTCTTCTGAGGTCTTGGCTGATTTCTTTTGATTTTCCCATGATGTCAAGCGAAGAGGCACTAAGTTTGAAGGTAGTCCTTGAAATACATCCACAGGTACACCTCCAATTGACTCAAATGAGGTCAATTAGCTAATCAGAAGCTTCTAAAGCCATGACATAATTTTCTGGAATTTTCCAAGCTGTTTAAAGGTACAGTCAACTTAGTGTATGTACACTTCTGACCCACTGGAATTGTGATACAGTGAATTGTAAGTGAAATAATCTGTCTGTAAACAATTGATGGAAAAATGACTTGTGTCCTGCACAAAGTAGATGTCCTAACCGACTTGCCAAAACTATAGTTTGTTACCAAGACATTTGTGGAGTGGTTGAAAAACAAGTTTTAGTGACTCCAACCTAAGTGTATGTAAACTTCCGACTTCAACTGTATATACACTACATGGCCAAAAGTATGTGGACACCTGCTTGTCCAACATCTCATTCCAAAAATCATGGAGATGGTCACGTACTCCACTCTTCTGGGAAGGATTTCCACTAGATGTTGGAACATTGCTGCTATAACAGCCTCCACTCTTCTGGGAAGGCTTTCCACTAGATGTTGGAACATTGCTGCGGGGACTTGCTTCCATTTAGCCACGAGCATTAGTGAGGTCGGGCACTGATGTTGGGCGATTAGGCCTGGCTCGCATTCAGCTTGAGGTCAGGTCTCTGTGCAGGTCAGTCAAGTTTTTCCTCTCGGGTCTCAACAAACCATTTCTGTATGGACCTTGCTTTGTGCACAATGGCATTGTCCTGCTGAAACAGGAAAGGGCCGTCCCCAAACTGTTGCCACAAAGTTGGAAGCACAGAATCCTCTTGAATGTCATTGTATGCTGTTGTGTTAAGATTTCCCTTCACTGGAACTAAGGGGCCCGAACCATGAAAAACAGGTCTTAGGTCAGTTCTTAGTGTGGTAGTGCAGGTCTTAGGTCAGTTCTTAGTGTGGTAGTGCAGGTCTTAGGTCAGTTCTTACTGTGGTAGTGCAGGTCTTAGGTCAGTTCTTACTGTGGTAGTGCAGGTCTTAGGTCAGTTCTTAGTGTGGTAGTGCAGGTCTTAGGTCAGTTCTTACTGTGGTAGTGCAGGTCTTAGGTCAGTTCTTACTGTGGTAGTGCAGGTCCTTGCACGTGGCCTGGGGGTGACATCCTCCGTTCTCTTCCAGACAGCGGTCGACGGGTGGAACCACCTTCTCCAGACACTGGAGCCCGTTCCCCACGTACCCATCAAGACACTCGCACTGACGCTCATTCTGATAGGATAAAACACATCAGGGTATTACTAAAAACAAGGATAACTACATCTCAAAATGTACCGGAGGAGACCAACCTTGGACTTTCTCCTCCAACGCATTTTGAGAAAGAAGTGAGGGGATAGGACGCAAGGAATCAGGTTTTAGGGGTTTTATGAACTGCAGCGAATCTTCCTGGGATCCAACACACAACATGACATAACACAGAACATTAATAGACAAGAACAGCTCAAGGACAGAACTACATATACATTTAAAAGCATCTCACATAGCCTACATTACGTTATCAATACATACACACACACTATCTAGGTCCAATAGGGGAGAGGCGTTGTGCCGTGAGGTGTTGCTTTATCTGTTTTTTGAAACCAGGTTTGCTGTTTATTTGAGCAATATGATGGGATTTTCATGTAAAAATAGCTCTTTGTAATACTGTACGCTTTCTTGAATTTATTCTGGATTTGGGGACTGTGAAAAGACCCCTGGTGGCATGTCTGGTGGGGTAAGTGTGTCTGTCAGAGTTGTGAGTAAATTGACTATGCAAATAATTTGGAATTTCCAACACATTAAATGTTCTTATAAAGACAAGAAGTGTCACAGTCAGTCTTCAACTCTTAGCCAATGAGAGACTGGTATGCATAATGGTATGCATAATATTTATATTAGTCCTCTGATTACAATGAAGTGCAAGACGTGTCGCTCTGTTCTGGGCCAGCTGCAGTCTTTCTTAGCAGAACTTGACCATATGACTGGACAATAATCAAGATAAGATAAAACTAGAGCAGGACTTGACCATATGACTGGACAATAATCAAGATAAGATAATCTTTACAACCATTGAATCTATGACTTCATCCTGCTAACTGTTCCAAATGTCCAAACTGAATTTGGTAAAAGGGCTTTTATGTCCTCTGCTCCATCGTCTTGGAACACCTTACAAAATACTTTTAAACTGGAAGAACTTGTCCCGATTGGTGTTTTTAAATCACCGATGAAGGATTTTGAGGCTGATTCCCTGATCTGTCAATGTTTTTAATTTGCTGTTTTTGATTTTGTTAAACTCTTGTGAATTCTATGGTTTTTACTAGATTACTTTTTCATGGTTTTTCATGTTGTCTGTCTGTAATTGTGTAATGACTTGGGGCTGCCTATCTTGGCCAGGACGCTCTTGAAAAAGAGATTTCAAATCTCAATGAGCCCTTCCTGGTTAAATAAAGGTTAAAGAAAAAAAAATGTTTTGACCATGACAGTTTACAATCTAAGTAATTTAGTTTCCTCAACTTGTTCAACAGCCACACCATTCATTACCAGATTCAGCGGAGGGCTAGAGCTTAGGGAATGATTTGTATCACATACAATGCTCTTAGTTTTTTCTCAACAGGTTATGGTCAATAATATCAAAGGCTGCACTGAAATGTAACAGTACATCTCCCACAATCTTCTTATTATCAATTTCTCAATCAACCATCAGTCATTTGTGTCAGTGCAGTACATGTTGTGTGCCCTTCTCTATAAGCATGCTGAAAGTCTGTTATTCATTTGTTTACAGAGAAATAGCATTGTATTTGGTCAAACACATTTCTTTCCAACAGTTTCCTAAGAGCTGGCAGCAAGCTGATAGGTCTGCTGTTAGAACCAGTAAAGGCTGCTTTATCACTTTTGGGTATCGGAATGGCTTTGGCTTCCCTCCAGGTCTGAGGACAAACACCTTCCTCTAGGCTCAGATTAAAGATATGACAGATATTAGTGGCTATAGAGTCAGCTACCATCCTCAGTAGCTTTCCATCTAATTTGTCAAAGCCAGGTTTGTCATTATTGCTCGATAACAATAATTTCTCCACCTCTCCCACTAACTTTACAAAATTCTAACTTTCGTTTTTTTTTATGCACGATGGCTCACTGTTCGTGTGTGGCATTTCCTGCCTACATTTTCCCGCTTTGCCAATGAAGTAATCAATCAAATAATTGGAAACATTAAATGGTTTTGTGATGAATCTGATTGGATGAAAGATGGAGTTGAATTGGTCTTTCTAGTTATTGATTTCATGAACATTATTTCTAAGACTACATATATTAATATGGGCTATTTTCAGTCATAATCTCTGATTAGAGATAGACACAAGGAAAAGTGAAAACAAAGCAAGAGGAAAAACACACATTCAGCAGTCCATTGATCAGTGTGTGTGTGTGTGTGTGTGTGTGTGTGTGTGTGTGTGTGTGTGTGTGTGTGTGTGTGTGTGTGTGTGTGTGTGTGTGTGTGTGTGTGTGTGTGTGTGTGTGTGTGTGTGTGTGTGTGTGCTGTGGGGTTGAAGCTACAAACCCATAGACTTGGCTCTCTCATCCCTTTTCGGAGGGAGGATGGACAATGAGTCTGTCGTAGGGGATGTATGCAATTTCCCCACGCGCTCTGGCAGCTTTCATGGCTGGGATCAGTTCTTTCCTCTTCTGGCACACAGCTTCAGGATAGTCCTCGTTGAGGAAGATAAATGTTCCTCTCAAGATCTTGGCTCTTTCCAGACCAACTACCTTGTCCTTGAACCTCAGGCATCTGATCACTGTCGGCCTGGGCCTGTCACCCGGGCCGGTGGTGGGTTTTCCAATCCTGTAGGTGCGCTCTACCTCAATCTTCCTGTGGTCCATCTTCAATTTCTCAGTTCATTTTCCTCACTTTGTCCTCAGACTCCGTCAAGGTCTCGTGGAGATTCTAAAATTTCATCCATAACCATATTGTTCCGTCTTGATTATCCCTGGAGATAATCTGATTCCTCAGTCATTGTTATAATGGATTCACACACAGAACTGATGACCTCTCTCAATGACTTGCCGTTCTCCTGTTTCACCAGGTTCACCTCACCGAGCTGAACTGCAAACTGTTCTTCCTGGACCTCTCTGGTCAGGTCGTCCATTATTTTATTAGTTGACTCCACCAGTAATTGGACAAAACATTTGTATTTATTTTCTTGTTGTAACAACTTTTAGAACTATTTTATTTGTTTAGAAGAACTGTGATAGAAAGACACCACTGTCATCAACGGTACTCCTGGGTTTTACAGGTTATACTGTTCCTCCTCTCAGTTCCAGACAGGTTATACTGTTACTCCTCTCAGTTCCAGACAGGACAGGTTATACTGTTCCTCCTCTCAGTTCCAGACAGGACAGGTTATACTGTTCCTCCTCTCAGTTCCAGACAGGACAGGTTATACTGTTACTCCTCTCAGTTCCAGACAGGACAGGTTATACTGTTACTCCTCTCAGTTCCAGACAGGACAGGTTATACTGTTACTCCTCTCAGTTCCAGACAGGTTGTACTGTTACTCCTCTCAGTTCCAGACAGGTTATACTGTTACTCCTCTCAGTTCCAGACAGGACAGGTTATACTGTTACTCCTCTCAGTTCCAGACAGGTTATACTGTTACTCCTCTCAATTCCAGACAGGATATACTATTACTCCTCCCAGTTCCAGACAGGACAGGTTATACTGTTACTGCTCTCAGTTCCAGACAGGACAGGTTATACTGTTACTCCTCTCAGTTCCAGACAGGACAGGTTATACTGTTACTCCTCTCAGTTCCAGACAGGTTATACTGTTACTCCTCTCAGTTCCAGACAGGACAGGTTATACTGTTACTCCACTCAGTTCCAGACAGGACAGGTTATACTGTTACTCCTCTCAGTTCCAGACAGGACAGGTTATACTGTTCCTCCTCTCAGTTCCAGACAGGTTATACTGTTACTCCTCTCAGTTCCAGACAGGACAGGTTATACTGTTCCTCATCTCAGTTCCAGACAGGTTATACTGTTACTCCTCTCAGTTCCAGACAGGACAGGTTATACTGTTACTCCTCTCAGTTCCAGACAGGTTATACTGTTCCTCATCTCAGTTCCAGACAGGTTATACTGTTACTCCTCTCAGTTCCAGACAGGACAGGTTATACTGTTACTCCTCTCAGTTCCAGACAGGTTATACTGTTACTCCTCTCAGGTCCAGACAGGTTATACTGTTACTCCTCTCAGTTCCAGACAGGACAGGTTATACTGTTACTCCTCTCAGTTCCAGACAGGACAGGTTAAACTGTTACTCCTCTCAGTTCCAGACAGGACAGGTTATACTGTTACTCCTCTCAGTTCCAGACAGGTTGTACTGTTACTCCTCTCAGTTCCAGACAGGTTATACTGTTACTCCTCTCAGTTCCAGACAGGACAGGTTATACTGTTACTCCTCTCAGTTCCAGACAGGACAGGTTATACTGTTACGCCTCTCAGTTCCAGACAGGACAGGTTATACTGTTACTCCTCTCAGTTCCAGACAGGACAGGTTATACTGTTACTCCTCTCAGTTCCAGACAGGTTATACTGTTACTCCTCTCAGTTCCAGACAGGACAGGTTATACTGTTACTCCTCTCAGTTCCAGACAGGACAGGTTATACTGTTACTCCTCTCAGTTCCAGACAGGTTATACTGTTACTCCTCTCAGTTCCAGACAGGACAGGTTATACTGTTCCTCCTCTCAGTTTCAGACAGGACATGTTATACTGTTACTCCTCTCAGTTCCAGACAGGACAGGTTATACTGTTACTCCTCTCAGTTCCAGACAGGTTATACTGTTACTCCTCTCAGTTCCGGACAGGTTATACTGTTACTCCTCTCAGTTCCAGACAGGTTATACTGTTACTCCTCTCAGTTCCAGACAGGTTATACTGTTACTCCTCTCAGTTCCAGACAGGACAGGTTATACTGTTACTCCTCTCAGTTCCAGACAGGTTATACTGTTACTCCTCTCAGTTCCGGACAGGTTATACTGTTACTCCTCTCAGTTCCAGACAGGTTATACTGTTACTCCTCTCAGTTCCAGACAGGACAGGTTATACTGTTACTCCTCTCAGTTCCAGACAGGACAGGTTATACTGTTCCTCCTCTCAGTTCCAGACAGGACAGGTTATACTGTTCCTCCTCTCAGTTCTAGACAGGTTATACTGTTACTCCTCTCAGTTCCAGACAGGACAGGTTATACTGTTACTCCTCTCAGTTCCAGACAGGACAGGTTATACTGTTACTCCTCTCAGTTCCAGACAGGTTATACTGTTACTCCTCTCAGTTCCAGACTGGTTATACTGTTACTCCTCTCAGTTCCAGACAGGACAGGTTATACTGTTACTCCTCTCAGTTCCAGACAGGACAGGTTATACTGTTATTCCTCTCAGTTCCAGACAGGTTATACTGTTACTCCTCTCAGTTCCAGACAGGACAGGTTATACTGTTACTCCTCTCAGTTCCAGACAGGTTATACTGTTACTCCTCTCAGTTCCAGACAGGACAGGTTATACTGTTACTCCTCTCAGTTCCAGACAGATCATGTCAGAGGGAAGATGGAAGAAGCAGCAAACAGCATGGCTAACCGTGTCACGGGCTGCGTTCAAGCCCTCAATGAAACCCTTCTAGCTTGATAGGCAACTAGCTAGCAGCTAGGCTCGCTTCTACACCAAACAGCCCCACAGACCTGGCCTTGGCCGTCAGGATCACTGGACCGATAGTAGCAGTCCCAGCAACTGATGCCAACCACGTCACAGGATCCAAACTCAAACGGTAGCTAGCTACTAACCAAACTTTTTCACCTGAACACTTTTTCAGAGACTTTCATAACTTTACAAAACAACAAACCGAGCGCTCCCTCGTTCTGCATTCAACAGGAAGGAAAGACAATTGAGAAAGCGCCAGAAAAACATGAATATGAAGCCACAACTCACAGGCCCTGTGAACAGGCAAGTAGCGAAGTCACTGCATCCTCCATTGGTCTCTGTGACACACCTGTTGATAGGTGAGCAGACAGAGCCGTCACCCTCGTAGCCAGACAGGCATGTACAGTTGACCTGCAGGTCTGTCTGGAGACAGGCTGCATGCTGGTGGCAGCCCCCGTTGTACTCCGCACACAGATCAGGAGCTGGAGGAGACAGAGAGAATCATATAACAGACCAGGAGCTGGAGGAGACACAGGGAATAATATAACAGACCAGGAGCTGGAGGAGACTGAGATCATTAATAATATAACAGACCAGGAGCTGGAGGAGACAGAGAGAATCATATAACAGACCAGGAGCTGGAGGAGACAGAGATCATTAATAATATAACAGACCAGGAGCTGGAGGAGACACAGAGAATAATATAACAGACCAGGAGCTGGAGGAGACACAGAGAATAATATAACAGACCAGGTGCTGGAGGAGACAGAGATCATTAATAATATAACAGACCAGGAGCTGGAGGAGACAGAGATCATTAATAATATAACAGACCAGGTGCTGGAGGAGATTTCTCAAATGGCACCCTATTACCTAATTAGTGCACACAGTTTCCGTAGTGACTAACAAACTACATTGGGTCTTCATGTAAAATATCACCCTGTTCCCTATATTGTGCACTACTCAAAATAAGTGCACAATATCGGAAATAGGGTACCATTTGGGACGCATCCCAAGACTCGCTAAATGTTTAGGGCCAAAGAGTTTTCCCTGGTCAGGTCACATGATCTGGAAAAACTCTGGGCCCCTACTCATGACGCACTACCCCAAGAGTGTGGATTTAGAATGAATACTTTGGGTTAATCTATTAGCTAACTGGATTGTGGGTAATAAATGAGTTAAATAATGATTCCAACCCACCGGTGCAGTTCAAGCCGTCCCCCACATACTGTGACTGACAGAGACAGATGTTGCCGGCCTGACACACAGCGTTGCTATGGCACTCTGGAGAACACACCAGCTTCTTCTCTGATTGGACACAACAGTAGACAAAGTTATCACACACGGGCCCACACATACAATACAACTTTATGTCCACTTTATTATTATTATAGTTTGTTATTGTTATTATAGTTGTTATTATTGTTATTATAGTTTGTTATTGTTATTATAGTTATTATAGTTGTTATAGTTATTATTGTTATTATAGTTTGTTATTGTTATTACAGTTGTTATTATTGTTATTATAGTTGTTATTGTTATTATAGTTATTATGGTTGTTATAGTTATTATTGTTATTATAGTGTGTTATTGTTATTATAGTTGTTATTATTGTTATTATAGTTTGTTATTGTTATTATTGTTATTATAGCTGTTATAGTTGTTATTATTATTATTATAGTTTGTTATTGTTATTATAATTGTTATTATTGTTATTATAGTTTGTTATTGTTGTTATTGTTATTATAGTTGTTATAGTTGTTGTTATTGTTATTATAGCTGTTATAGTTGTTATTATTGTTATTATAGTTTGTTATTGTTATTATAGTTTGTTATTGTTATTGTTATAGTTTGTTATTGTTATTATAGTTGTGATTGTTATTATAGTTGTTATTATTGTTATTATAGTTGTTATTATTATAGTTTGTTATTATTATTATAGTTGTTATTATTATAGTTGTTATTATTATTATAGTTACTATTATTATAGTTAGTTATTGTTATTATAGTTGTTATTGTTATTATTATAGTTTGTTATTGTTATGATAGTTGTTATTGTTATTATAGTTGTTGTTATTATAGTTTGTTATTGTTATTATAGTTGTTATTATTATAGTTGTTATTATTATAGTTGTTATTATTATTATAGATGTTATTATTATAGTTGTTACTATTATTATAGTTTGTTATTATTATAGTCGTTATATGTGTTATTATAGTTATTATTACTATCATAGTTATTATTATGTATTATTATAGTCGTTATATGTATTATTATAGTTATTATTACTATTATAGTTATTATTATGTATTATTATAGTTATTATTACTATTATAGTTATTATTACTATTATAGTTATTATTACTATTATAGTTATTATTATGTATTATTATAGTTATTATTACTATTATAGCTATTATTACTATTATAGTTATAAAATGTATTATTATAGTCGTTATATGTATTATTATAGTTATTATTATGTATTATTATAGTTATTATTACTATTATATTATAATATGTATTATTATAGTCATTATTATGTATTATTATAGTTATTATTACTATTATAGTCATTATATGTATTATTATAGTTATTATTACTATTATAGTTATTATTATGTATTATTATAGTTATTATTACCATTATAGCTATTATTACTATTATAGTTATTATTACTATTATAGTTATTATTACTATTATAGTTATTATTATGTATTATTATAGTCGTTATATGTATTATTATAGTTACTATTACTGTTATAGTTGTTATTATGTATTATTATAGTCGTTATATGTATTATTATAGTTATTATTATGTGTTTTTATAGTTATTATTACTATTATAGTTATTATTACTATTATAGTTATAATATGTATTATTATAGTTATTATTACTATTATAGTTATTATTATGTATTATTATAGTTATTATTACTATTATAGTTATTATTGTGTATTATTATAGTTATTATTACTATTATAGTTATTATTACTATTATAGTTATTATTATGTGTTATTATAGCTATTATTACTATTATAGTTATAATATGTATTATTATAGTTATTATTACTATTATAGTTATTATTATGTATTATTATAGTCGTTATATGTATTATTATAGCTATTATTACTATTATAGTTATTATGTATTATTATAGTTATTATGTATTATTATAGTTATTATTACTATTATAGTTATTATGTATTATTATAGCTATTATTACTATTATAGTTATAATATGTATTATTATAGTTATTATTATGTGTTTTTATAGTTATTATTACTATTATAGTTATTATTACTATTATAGTTATAATATGTATTATTATAGTTATTATTACTATTATAGTTATTATTATGTATTATTATAGTTATTATTACTATTATAGTTATTATTGTGTATTATTATAGTTATTATTACTATTATAGTTATTATTACTATTATAGTTATTATTATGTGTTATTATAGCTATTATTACTATTATAGTTATAATATGTATTATTATAGTTATTATTACTATTATAGTTATTATTATGTATTATTATAGTCGTTATATGTATTATTATAGCTATTATTACTATTATAGTTATTATGTATTATTATAGTTATTATGTATTATTATAGTTATTATTACTATTATAGTTATTATGTATTATTATAGCTATTATTACTATTATAGTTATAATATGTATTATTATAGTTATTATTACTTTTATAGTTATTATTATGTATTATTATAGCTATTATTACTATTATAGTTATTATTACTATTATAGTTATTATTACTATTATAGTTATTATTATGTATTATTATAGTCGTTATATGGGTTATTATAGTTATTATTACTATTATAGTTATTATTGTGTATTATTATAGTTATTATTACTATTATAGTTATTATTACTGTTATAGTTATTATTACTATTATAGTTATTATTGTGTATTATTATAGTTATTATTACTATTATAGTTATTATTGTGTATTATTATAGTTATTATTACTATTATAGTTATTATTACTATTATAGTTATTATTACTATTATAGTTATTATTACTATTATAGTTATTATTGTGTATTATTATAGTTATTATTACTATTATAGTTATTATTATGTATTATTATAGTTATTATGTATTATTATAGTTATTATGTATTATTATAGTTATTATTATGTATTATTATAGTTATTATTACTATTATAGTTATTATTATGCATTATTATAGTTATTATTACGATTATAGTTATTATTATGTATTATTATAGTTATTATGTATTATTATAGTTATTATTATGTATTATTATAGTTATTATTACTATTATAGTTATTATTATGTATTATTATAGTTATTATGTATTATTATAGTTATTATGTATTATTATAGTTATTATTACTATTATAGTTATTATTATGTTGTCTGTTCACACTGCTATGCTTTATCTTGGCCAGGTCGCAGTTGCAAATGAGAACATGTTCTCAACTAGCCTACCTGGTTAAATAAAGGTGAAATAAAGATAAAAATAAAAAAATAAAAAAATATTACTATTATAGTTATACTATGTATTATTATAGTTATAATATGTATTATTATAGTTATTATTACTATTATAGTTATTATTATGTATTATTATAGTTATTATTACTATTATAGTTATTATTACTATTATAGTTATTATTGTGTATTATTACTATTATAGTTATTATTACTATTATAGTTATTATTACTATTATAGGTATTATTGTGTATTATTATAGTTATTATTACTATTATAGTTATTATTACTATTATAGTTATTGTTGTGTATTATTATAGTTATTATTACTATTATAGTTATTATTACTATTATAGTTATTATTACTATTATAGTTATTATTACTATTATAGTTATTATTACTATTATAGTTATTATTGTGTATTATTATAGTTATTATTATTATTATAGTTATTATTACTATTATAGTTATTATTACTATTATAGTTATTATTACTATTATAGTTATTATTATTATTATAGTTATTATTACTATTATAGTTATTATTACTATTATAGTTATTATTGCTATTATAGTTATTATTACTATTATAGTTATTATTGTGTATTATTATAGTTATTATTATGATTATAGTTATTATTATTATTATAGTTATTATTACTATTATAGTTATTATTGTGTATTATTATAGTTATTATTATTATTATAGTTATTATTACTATTATAGTTATTATTGTGTATTATTATAGTTGTTATTATTATTATAGTTATTATTACTATTATAGTTATTATTGTGTATTATTATAGTTATTATTACTATTATAGTTATTATTACTATTATAGTTATAATATGTATTATTATAGTTATTATTACTATTATAGTTATTATTATGTATTATTATAGTTATTATGTATTATTATAGTTATTATTATGTATTATTATAGTTATTATTACTATTACAGTTATTATTATGTATTATTATAGTTATTATTACTATTATAGTTATTATTATGTATTATTATAGTTATTATTATGTATTATTATAGTTATTATTATGTATTATTATAGTTATTATGTATTATTATAGTTATTATTATGTATTATTATAGTTATTATTACTATTATAGTTATTATTATGTATTATTATAGTTATTATGTATTATTATAGTCATTATGTATTATTATAGTTATTATTACTATTATAGTTATTATTAGGTTGTCTGTTCACACTGCTATGCTTTATCTTGGCCAGGTCGCAGTTGCAAATGAGAACATGTTCTCAACTAGCCTACCTGGTTAAATAAAGGTGAAATAAAGATAAAAAAAAATAAATAAATAAATATTACTATTATAGTTATACTAAGTATTATTATAGTTATAATATGTATTATTATAGTTATTATTACTATTATAGTTATTATTATGTATTATTATAGTTATTATTACTATTATAGTTATTATTACTATTATAGTTATTATTGTGTATTATTATAGTTATTATTACTATTATAGTTATTATTACTATTATAGTTATTATTGTGTATTATTATAGTTATTATTACTATTATAGGTATTATTACTATTATAGTTATTATTACTATTATAGTTATTATTACTATTATAGTTATTATTATTATTATAGTTATTATTACTATTATAGTTATTATTGTGTATTATTATAGTTATTATTACTATTATAGTTATTATTACTATTATAGTTATTATTACTATTATAGTTATTATTGTGTATTATTATAGTTATTATTACTATTATAGTTATTATTATGTATTATTATAGTTATTATGACTATTACAGTTATTATTATGTATTATTATAGTTATTATTACTATTATAGTTATTATTATGTATTATTATAGTTATTATTATGTATTATTATAGTTATTATTATGTATTATTATAGTTATTATTACTATTATAGTTATTATTATGTATTATTATAGTTATTATGTATTATTAGAGTTATTATGTATTATTATAGTTATTATTACTATTATAGTTATTATTATGTTGTCTGTTCACACTGCTATGCTTTATCTTGGCCAGGTCGCAGTTGCAAATGAGAACATGTTCTCAACTAGCCTACCTGGTTAAATAAAGGTGAAATAAAGATAAAAATAAAAAAATAAAAAATATTACTATTATAGTTATACTATGTATTATTATAGTTATAATATGTATTATTATAGTTATTATTACTATTATAGTTATTATTATGTATTATTATAGTTATTATTACTATTATAGTTATTATTACTATTATAGTTATTATTGTGTATTATTATAGTTATTATTACTATTATAGTTATTATTACTATTATAGTTATTATTACTATTATAGTTATTATTAAGTATTATTATAGTTATTATTACTATTATAGTTATTATTACTATTATAGTTATTGTTGTGTATTATTATAGTTATTATTACTATTATAGTTATTATTACTGTTATAGTTATTATTACTATTATAGTTATTATTACTATTATAGTTATTATTGTGTATTATTATAGTTATTATTATTATTATAGTTATTATTACTATTATAGTTATTATTGTGTATTATCATAGTTATTATTACTATTATAGTTATTATTACTATTATAGTTATTATTGCTATTATAGTTATTATTACTATTATAGTTATTATGACTGTTATAGTTATTATTGTGTATTATTATAGTTATTATTACTATTATAGTTATTATTATGTATTATTATAGTTATTATGTATTATTATAGTTATTATTATGTATTATTATAGTTATTATTACTATTATAGTTATTATTATGTATTATTATAGTTATTATTACTATTATAGTTATTATTATGTATTATTATAGTTATTATTATGTATTATTATAGTTATTATTATGTATTATTATAGTTATTATGTATTATTATAGTTATTATTATGTATTATTATAGTTATTATTACTATTATAGTTATTATTTTGTATTATTATAGTTATTATGTATTATTATAGTTATTATGTATTATTATAGTTATTATTACTATTATAGTTATTATTATGTTGTCTGTTCACACTGCTATGCTTTATCTTGGCCAGGTCGCAGTTGCAAATGAGAACATGTTCTCAACTAGCCTACCTGGTTAAATAAAGGTGAAAAAATAAAAAAAATAAAAAAAATATATATTACTATTATAGTTATACTATGTATTATTATAGTTATAATATGTATTATTATAGTTATTATTACTATTATAGTTATTATTATGTATTATTATAGTTATTATTACTATTATAGTTATTATTACTATTATAGTTATTATTACTATTATAGTTATTATTATGTATTATTATAGTTATTATTACTATTATAGTTATACTATGTGTTATTATAGTCGTTATATGTATTATTATAGCTATTATTGCTATCATAGTTATTATTATGTATTATTATAGCTATTATTACTATTATAGTTATTATTACTATTATAGTTATTATTACTATTATAGTTATTATTATGTATTATTATAGTTATTATTACTATTATAGTTATTATTATGTATTATTATAGCTATTATTACTATTATAGTTATACTATGTATTATTATAGCTATTATAACTATTATAGTTATTATTATGTATTATTATAGTCGTTATATGTATTATTATAGCTATTATTACTATTATAGTTATTATTACTATTATAGTTATTATAATGTATTATTATAGTTATAATATGCATTATTATAGTTATTATTACTGCTATAGTTATTATTATGTATTATTATAGTCGTTATATGTATTATTATAGTTATTATTACTGTTATAGTTATAATATGTATTATAATAGTTATTATTACTGTTATAGTTATTATATATATATATTAGTCTAGGTAATATTATTATTATAATATGTGTATTATTATGAACTATCATAGTTCAAATCAAATCAAATGTATTTACATAGCCCTTCGTAGTTATTATATGTGTTATAGTTATTATTATTGTTATTACTTATTGTTATTATTTATTGTTATTAATATTCTATGTATTATTATAGTTATTGTTGGTATTATATTTGTTGTGATGACATATTATTATGGTTATTATTAGTATTATAGTTGTTTTTATGCATGTTTATAGTTATTATTTTTGTAGTTATTATTGTAATGATTGTTATTATTATCAGGTACTTGACGGAGGGACTTGAACATCCCCCAAAACATTCCTTACACCCAGTACAGGTCTGGATAGTCACCCATTGAAGTATCATGGATAAGGAATGCTTTTGAATGTAATAGTGTAGTTCCATAATAGCTGAATCAATGTTCACCTATTTTAAGGTGGCAGCGGTCTCCAGTCCAGCCCTCAGTACAGGAGCAGCTCCCATCTCCTTCCATCCCCTCCTCACACTGGCCCTGGTTTGTGCAGTTACACGCTGTACAATTGGCTCCGTAGTGTTTAAGTTCACACAGCTCACAGGCTATTCCTTTGAAGCCATTGTGGCACCGGCAGCGTCCAGACCCCAGACGGCCATCATCACAGTCCCCGTGATCTCCACAGGGAGACTCCAACCCACCAGAACATACTGAAACACATTAGTAGTGGATGAAGTGAGTTTACACTGAAACACATTGGTAGTGGATGAAGTGAGTTTACACTGAAACACATTGGTAGTGGATGAAGTGAGTTTACACTGAAACACATTGGTAGTGGATGAAGTGAGTTTACACTGAAACACATTGCTAATGGATGAAGTGAGTTTACACTGAAACACATTGGTAGTGGATGAAGTGAGTTTACACTTAAACACATTGCTAATGGATGAAGTGAGTTTACACTGAAACACATTGGTAGTGGATGAAGTGAGTTTACACTGAAACACATTGGTAGTGGATGAAGTGAGTTTACACTGAAACACATTGGTAGTGGATGAAGTGAGTTTACACTGAAACACATTGGTAGTGGATGAAGTGAGTTTACACTGAAACACATTGGTAGTGGATGAAGTGAGTTTACACTGAAACACATTGGTAGTGGATGAAGTGAGTTTACACTGAAACACATTGCTAATGGATGAAGTGAGTTTACACTGAAACACATTGGTAGTGGATGAAGTGAGTTTACACTGAAACACATTGGTAGTGGATGAAGTGAGTTTACACTGAAACACATTGGTAGTGGATGAAGTGAGTTTACACTGAAACACATTGCTAATGGATGAAGTGAGTTTACACTGAAACACATTGGTAGTGGATGAAGTGAGTTTACACTGAAACACATTGGTAGTGGATGAAGTGAGTTTACACTGAAACACATTGGTAGTAGATGAAGTGAGTTTACACTGAAACACATTGGTAGTGGATGAAGTGAGTTTACACTGAAACACATTGGTAGTGGATGAAGTGAGTTTACACTGAAACACATTGGTAGTGGATGAAGTGAGTTTACACTGAAACACATTAGTAGTGGATGAAGTGAGTTTACACTGAAACACATTGGTAGTGGATGAAGTGAGTTTACACTGAAACACATTGGTAGTAGATGAAGTGAGTTTACACTGAAACACATTGGAACATATCACTTTGAAGTTCCCCCTTTTCAAAGTAAAGCTCTGAGTGTTGTTATAATTACTATGACAACAAGGTTGTACACAACTGTAAACCAACAGACATGGACAGTGCATTCATACACCTTGACATTTTTTTCACATTTTGTTTAGCCTTATTCTAAAATTGCAAATGCAAATGTATTACAAATTAAAACCGGAAATACCTTATTTACATAAGTATTCAGCACCTTTGCTATGAGACTCGAAATGAGCTCAAGTAGATCCTGTTTCCATTGATCATCCTTGAGCTCTTTCGACAACTTAATTTGAGTGCACCTGTGGTAACTTTAGTTGATTGGACGTGATTTGGAAAGGCACACATCTGTCTATATAAGGTCCCACAGTTGACAGTGCATGTCAGAGCAAAAAAAACAAGCCATGAGGTCGAAGGAATTGTCTGTCCAACTATGAGACAGGATCGTGCCAAGAAGCAAAACCTTTGTGCAGCATCGAAGTTCCCCTAGAACATAGTGGCCTCCATCATTCTGCAGCATTGAAGGTCCCCAAGAACATAGTGGCCTCCATCATTCTTAAATGGAAGAAGTTTGGAACCACCAAGACTCTTCCTAGAGTTGGCCATCAGACCAAACTGAGCAATCGGTGGAGAAGGGCCTTGGTCAGGGAGGTGACCAAGAACCTAATGGTTACTGACAGAGCCCCAGAGTTCCTCTGTCGAGATGGGAGAACCTTCCAGAAGGACAACCATCTCTGCAGTGGCCAGATTGGAAGCCACTCCTCAGTAAAAGGCACATGACAGCACGCTTGGAATTTGCCAAAAGGCACCTAAAGCCTCTCAGACCATGAAAAACAAGATTCTCTGGTGTGATGAAACCAAGATTTAACTCTTTGGCCTGAATGGCAAGCGTCAGATCGGGAGGAAACCTGTCACCATCCCTACGGTGAAGCATGGTGGTGGAAGCATCATGCTGTGGGGATGTTATTCAGCGGCAGAGACTGGGAGACTAGTCTGGATCGAGGGAAAGATGATTAGAGCAAAGTACAGAGAGATCCTTGATGAAAACCTGCTCCAGACTGGGACCTCAGACTGGGGCGAAGGTTCAGCTTCAAACAGGACAACGACCCTAAGCACACAGCCAAGACAACGCAGGAGTGGCTTCGGGACAAGTCTCAATGTCCTTGAGTTGTCCAGGCGGACTTGAACCCGATCAAACATCTCTGGAGAGACCTGAAAATGGAGACCTGAAAATAGCTATACAGTGACTTTCCCCTCCAACCTGACAGAGCTTGAGAGGCTCGCAGAGAAGAATGAGAGAATCTCCCCAAATACAGGTGTGCTGGCGTTATACCGAAGAAGACTAGAGGCTGTAATCGACTGCCAAAGATGTTTCAACAAAGTACTGAGTAAAAGGTCTGAATACTTACATAACTGTAACATTTCAGTAATTTTTGTTTTATACATTTGCAAAAATTTCCAAAAGCCTGTTTTTGCTTTGTCATTATGGGGTGTTCTGTGTAGATTGATGTGGGGGGAAAATTATTTAATTCATTTTAGAATAAGGCTGTAATGTCACAAAATGTGGAAAAAGTCAAGTGTGAATACTTTCCAAATCATCAAACATTCTTCAAAAAAATTATATTTTAAAGAAAAACGTATTTACTGTTAGCATGAATATACAGCACATATCAAAGTAATTCCATGTAGGGCAGAGTTGATGCGGGTTTTCGCTTCTCCCTTAATAATTCATGAAGGTCACCAATTAGTAATGAACTCCCCTCACCTGGTTGTCTGGGTCTCAGTAAGGAACTCCCCTCACCTGGTTGTCTAGGTCTCAGTAAGTAACTCCCCTCACCTGGTTGTCTAGGTCTCAGTAAGTAACTCCCCTCACCTGATTGTCTAGGTCTCAGTAAGTAACTCCCCTCACCTGTTTGTCTGGGTCTTAGTAAGGCACTCCACTCACCTGGTTGTCTGGGTCGTAGTAAGGAATTCCCCTCACCTGGTTGACTAGGTCTCAGTAAGGAACTCCCCTCACCTGGTTGTCTAGGTCTCAGTAAGGAACTCCCCTCACCTGGTTGTCTAGGTCTCAGTAAGGAACTCCCCTCACCTGGTTGTCTGGGTCTTAGTAAGGCACTCCACTCACCTGGTTGTCTGGGTCATAGTAAGGAATTCCCCTCACCTGGTTGACTAGGTCTCAGTAAGGAACTCCCCTCACCTGGTTGTCTAGGTCTCAGTAAGTAACTCCCCTCACCTGGTTGTCTAGGTCTCAGTAAGGAACTCCCCTCGCCTGGTTGTCTGGGTCTTAGTAAGGAACTCCCCTCACCTGGTTGTCTGGGTCTTAGTAAGGAACTCCCCTCACCTGGTTGTCAAGGTAACTAATTAGTAATGAACTCCACTCACCTGGTTGTCTGGGTCTCAGTAAGGAACTCCCCTCACCTGGTTGTCTAGGTCTCAGTAAGTAACTCCCCTCACCTGGTTGTCTAGGTCTCAGTAAGTAACTCCCCTCACCTGGTTGTCTAGGTCTCAGTAAGTAACTCCCCTCACCTGGTTGTCTAGGTCACTAATTAGTAAGTAACTCCCGTCATCTGGTTGTCGAGGTCACTAATTAGGAAGGAACTCCCCACACCTGGTTGTCTAGGTCTCAGTAAGGAACTCCCCTCACCTGGTTGTCTAGGTCACTAATTAGTAAGGAACTCCCCTCACCTGGTTGTCTCAGTATGGAACTCCCCTCACCTGGTTGTCTCAGTAAGGAACTCCCCTCACCTGGTTGTCTAGGTCACTAATTAGTAAGGAACTCCCCTCACCTGGTTGTCTAGGTCTCAGTAAGTAACTCCCCTCACTTGGTTGTCTAGGTCTCAGTAAGGAACTCCCCTCACCTGGTTGTCTAGGTCTCTAATTAGTAATGAACTCCCCTCACCTGGTTGTCTGGGTCTCAGTAAGTAACTCCCCTCACCTGGTTGTCTAGGTAACTAATTAGTAAGGAACTCCCCTCACTTGGTTGTCTAGGTCTCAGTAAGGAACTCCCCTCACCTGGTTGTCTAGGTCTCAGTAAGTAACTCCCCTCACCTGGTTGTCTAGGTCTCAGTAAGGAACTCCCCTCACCTGGTTGTCTAGGTCTCAGTAAGGAATTCTCCTCACCTGGTTGTCTAGGTCTCAGTAAGGAACTCCCCTCACCTGGTTGTCTAGGTCTCAGTAAGTAACTCCCCTCACCTGGTTGTCTAGGTCTCAGTAAGTAACTGCCCACACCTGGTTGTCTAGGTCACTAATTAGTAATGAACTCCCCTCACCTGGTTGTCTAGTTCTCAGAGAGGAACTCCCCTCACCTGGTTGTCTGGTTCTTAGTAAGGAACTCCCCTCACCTGGTTGTCTGGGTCTTAGTAAGGAACTCCTCTCACCTGGTTGTCTCAGTAAGGAACTCCCCTCACCTGGTTGTCTCAGTAAGGAACTCCCCTCACCTGGTTGTCTAGGTCTCAGTGAGGAACTCCCCTCACCTGGTTGTCTGGTTCTTAGTAAGGAACTCCCCTCACCTGGTTGTCTTGGTCTTAGTAAGGAACTCCTCTCACCTGGTTGTCTCAGTAAGGAAATCCCCTCACCTGGTTGTCTCAGTAAGGAACTCCCCTCACCTGGTTGTCTGGGTCTCAGTAAGGAACTCCCCACACCTGGTTGTCTAGGTCACTAATTAAGTAAGGAACTCCCCTCACCTGGTTGTCTAGGTCTCAGTAAGGAACTCCCCTCACCTGGTTGTCTAGGTTTCAGTAAGTAACTCCCCTCACCTGGTTGTCTAGGTCGCAGTAAGTAACTCCACCTCACTTGGTTGTATAGGTCAGTAATTAGTAATGAACTCCCTTCACCTGGTTGTCTAGGTCTCAGTAAGGAACTCCCCACACCTGGTTGTCTAGGTCACTAATTAAGTAAGGAACTCCCCTCACCTGGTTGTCTAGGTCTCAGTAAGGAACTCCCCTCACCTGGTTGTCTAGGTCTCAGTAAGGAACTCCCCTCACCTGGTTGTCTGGGTCTTAGTAAGGAACTCCCTCACCTGGTTGTCTGGGTCTTAGTAAGGAACTCCCCTCACCTGGTTGTCTCAGTAAGGAACTCCCCTCACCTGGTTGTCTGGGTCTTAGTAAGGAACTCCCCTCACCTGGTTGTCTCAGTAAGGAACTCCCCTCACCTGGTTGTCTGGGTCTCAGTAAGGAACTCCCCACACCTGGTTGTCTAGGTCACTAATTAGTAATGAACTCTCCTCACCTGGTTGTCTGGGTCTCAGTAAGGAACTCCCCACACCTGGTTGTCTAGGTCACTAATTAGTAAGGAACTCCCCACACCTGGTTGTCTAGGTCACTAATTAGTAAGGAACTCCCCTCGCCTGGTTGTCTAGGTCTTAATTGAAAGGAAAAAGCCGCAAACACTTGGCCCTCTGAGGAATGAGTTTGACACCCCTGAAGTACACATATACTGTAGATGTCTGCATCCCAAATGGCACCCTATTCCCTATAAAGTGCTTTTGACTAGGGCCCTATGCCATTTGGGATCCATACGATATAAGAATGACTGGGACAGTCAAATGAGTTGTTCTTCCTTTGGCTCTGTACTCAAAGTTTAGATATGAAGGGATTTTCATCCATATCGGGTGAACTGTTTATTTGTAATAATGTTTTATGTCATTTTGGAGTCACTTTTATTGTGGATAAGAATAGAATATGTTTCTAAACACCTTAATGTATCTGAGGACACTGTATATCACGTCTACTATCTGAGGACACTGTATATCATGTTATGTATATCACTATCTGAGGACACTGTATATCATGTCTACTATCCGAGGACACTGTATATCATGTCTACTATCCGAGGACACTGTATATCATGTCTACTATCTGAGGACACTGTATATCATGTTATGTATATCACTATCTGAGGACACTGTATATCATGTCTACTATCTGAGGACACTGTATATCATGTCTACTATCTGAGGACACTGTATATCATGTCTACTATCTGAGGACACTGTATATCATGTCTACTATCTGAGGACACTGTATATCATGTCTACTATCTGAGGACACTGTATATCATGTTATGTATATCACTATCTGAGGACACTGTATATCATGTTATGTATATCACTATCCGAGGACACTGTATATCATGTCTACTATCTGAGGACACTGTATATCATGTTATGTATATCACTATCTGAGGACACTGTATATCATGTTATGTATATCACTATCTGAGGACACTGTATATCATGTCTACTATCTGAGGACACTGTATATCATGTTATGTATATCACTATCTGAGGACACTGTATATCATGTCTACTATCCGAGGACACTGTATATCATGTCTACTATCTGAGGACACTGTATATCATGTCTACTATCCGAGGACACTGTATATCATGTTATGTATATCACTATCTGAGGACACTGTATATCATGTCTACTATCTGAGGACACTGTATATCATGTCTACTATCTGAGGACACTGTATATCATGTCTACTATCTGAGGACACTGTATATCATGTCTACTATCTGAGGACACTGTATATCATGTTATGTATATCACTATCTGAGGACACTGTATATCATGTTATGTATATCACTATCTGAGGACACTGTATATCATGTCTACTATCTGAGGACACTGTATATCATGTTATGTATATCACTATCTGAGGACACTGTATATCATGTTATGTATATCACTATCTGAGGACACTGTATATCATGTCTACTATCTGAGGACACTGTATATCATGTCTACTATCTGAGGACACTGTATATCATGTCTACTATCCGAGGACACTGTATATCATGTCTATTATCTGAGGACACTGTATATCATGTTATGTATATCACTATCTGAGGACACTGTATATCATGTCTACTATCTGAGGACACTGTATATCATGTTATGTATATCACTATCTGAGGACACTGTATATCATGTCTACTATCTGAGGACACTGTATATCACTATCTGAGGACACTGTATATCATGTTATGTATATCACTATCTGAGGACACTGTATATCATGTCTATTATCCGAGGACACTGTATATCATGTCTACTATCTGAGGACACTGTATATCATGTTATGTATATCACTATCTGAGGACACTGTATATCATGTTATGTATATCACTATCTGAGGACACTGTATATCATGTCTACTATCTGAGGACACTGTATATCATGTTATGTATATCACTATCTGAGGACACTGTATATCATGTCTACTATCTGAGGACACTGTATATCATGTTATGTATATCACTATCCGAGGACACTGTATATCATGTCTACTATCTGAGGACACTGTATATCATGTTATGTATATCACTATCTGAGGACACTGTATATCATGTTATGTATATCACTATCTGAGGACACTGTATATCATGTTATGTATATCACTATCTGAGGACACTGTATATCATGTCTATTATCTGAGGACACTGTATATCATGTTATGTATATCACTATCCGAGGACACTGTATATCATGTCTACTATCTGAGGACACTGTATATCATGTTATGTATATCACTATCTGAGGACACTGTATATCATGTTATGTATATCACTATCTGAGGACACTGTATATCATGTTATGTATATCACTATCTGAGGACACTGTATATCATGTCTACTATCTGAGGACACTGTATATCATGTTATGTATATCACTATCTGAGGACACTGTATATCATGTTATGTATATCACTATCTGAGGACACTGTATATCATGTCTACTATCTGAGGACACTGTATATCATGTCTACTATCTGAGGACACTGTATATCATGTTATGTATATCACTATCTGAGGACACTGTATATCATGTCTACTATCTGAGGACACTGTATATCATGTCTACTATCCGAGGACACTGTATATCATGTCTACTATCTGAGGACACTGTAAATAAAATAAAATAAATATGCCATTTAGCAGACGCTTTTATCCAAAGCGACTTACAGTCATGTGTGCATACATTCTACGTATGGGTGGTCCCGGGGATCGAACCCACTACCCTGGCGTTACAAGCGCCATGCTCTACCAACTGAGCTACAGAATATCATGTCTACTATCTGAGGACACTGTATATCATGTCTACTATCTGAGGACACTGTATATCATGTCTACTATCTGAGGACACTGTATATCACGTCTACTATCTGAGGACACTGTATATCATGTCTACTATCTGAGGACACTGTATATCATGTTATGTATATCACTATCTGAGGACACTGTATATCATGTCTATTATCTGAGGACACTGTATATCATGTCTACTATCTGAGGACACTGTATATCATGTTATGTATATCACTATCTGAGGACACTGTATATCATGTCTACTATCTGAGGACACTGTATATCATGTTATGTATATCACTATCTGAGGACACTGTATATCATGTCTATTATCTGAGGACACTGTATATCATGTTATGTATATCACTATCTGAGGACACTGTATATCATGTTATGTATATCACTATCTGAGGACACTGTATATCATGTCTACTATCTGAGGACACTGTATATCATGTCTACTATCTGAGGACACTGTATATCATGTTATGTATATCACTATCTGAGGACACTGTATATCATGTCTATTATCTGAGGACACTGTATATCATGTCTACTATCTGAGGACACTGTATATCATGTTATGTATATCACTATCTGAGGACACTGTATATCATGTCTATTATCTGAGGACACTGTATATCATGTTATGTATATCACTATCTGAGGACACTGTATATCATGTTATGTATATCACTATCTGAGGACACTGTATATCATGTTATGTATATCACTATCTGAGGACACTGTATATCATGTCTATTATCTGAGGACACTGTATATCATGTCTACTATCTGAGGACACTGTATATCATGTTATGTATATCACTATCTGAGGACACTGTATATCATGTCTACTATCTGAGGACACTGTATATCATGTCTACTATCTGAGGACACTGTATATCATGTCTACTATCTGAGGACACTGTATATCATGTCTACTATCTGAGGACACTGTATATCATGTCTACTATCTGAGGACACTGTATATCATGTCTACTATCTGAGGACACTGTATATCATGTTATGTATATCACTATCTGAGGACACTGTATATCATGTCTACTATCTGAGGACACTGTATATCATGTTATGTATATCACTATCTGAGGACACTGTATATCATGTTATGTATATCACTATCTGAGGACACTGTATATCATGTCTATTATCTGAGGACACTGTATATCATGTCTACTATCTGAGGACACTGTATATCATGTCTATTATCTGAGGACACTGTATATCATGTCTACTATCTGAGGACACTGTATATCATGTTATGTATATCACTATCTGAGGCAGTGGGAAGGCTCACCTTGGCAATCTCTTCCATAGTGGTTCTTACAGCAGCTCATGACCCAGGCTTGACTCTTACACATCCTCTTACAGCCCATCCTTTGGCCCATGTGGTGCCTCGTCATAGAGGGATGGAGGCTGTAGAAGAAGAGGATGAAGAACAATAATACTCCCTACCTGAAGTCATGGTTATGCATCACTGCAGAGTCTCCCTATCTGAGGCGGTGGTCAAACATCACTATGGAGTCTCCCTATCTGAGGCGGTGGTCAAACATCACTATGGAGTCTCCCTATCTGAGGCGGTGGTCAAACATCACTATGGAGTCTCCCTATCTGAGGCGGTGGTCAAACATCACTGTGGAGTCTCCCTATCTGAGGCGGTGGTCAAACATCACTGTGGAGTCTCCCTATCTGAGGTGGTGGTCAAACATCACTATGGAGTCTCCCTATCTGAGGTGGTGGTCAAACATCACTATGGAGTCTCCCTATCTGAGGCGGTGGTCAAACATCACTATGGAGTCTCCCTATCTGAGGCGGTGGTCAAACATCACTATGGAGTCTCCCTATCTGAGGCGGTGGTCAAACATCACTATGGAGTCTCCCTATCTGAGGCGGTGGTCAAACATCACTGTGGAGTCTCCCTATCTGAGGCGGTGGTCAAACATCACTGTGGAGTCTCCCTATCTGAGGTGGTGGTCAAACATCACTATGGAGTCTCCCTATCTGAGGTGGTGGTCAAACATCACTATGGAGTCTCCCTATCTGAGGCGGTGGTCAAACATCACTATGGAGTCTACCTATCTGAGGCGGTGGTCAAACATCACTATGGAGTCTCCCTATCTGAGGTGGTGGTCAAACATCACTATGGAGTCTCCCTATCTGAGGCGGTGGTCAAACATCACTATGGAGTCTCCCTATCTGAGGCGTTGGTCAAACATCACTATGGAGTCTCCCTATCTGAGGCGGTGGTCAAACATCACTGTGGAGTCTCCCTATCTGAGGCGGTGGTCAAACATCACTATGGAGTCTCCCTATCTGAGGCGGTGGTCAAACATCACTATGGAGTCTCCCTATCTGAGGCGGTGGTCAAACATCACTGTGGAGTCTCCCTATCTGAGGCGGTGGTCAAACATCACTATGGAGTCTACCTATCTGAGGCGGTGGTCAAACATCACTATGGAGTCTCCCTATCTGAGGCGGTGGTCAAACATCACTATGGAGTCTACCTATCTGAGGCGGTGGTCAAACATCACTATGGAGTCTCCCTATCTGAGGCGGTGGTCAAACATCACTATGGAGTTTCCCTATCTGAGGCGGTGGTCAAACATCACTATGGAGTTTCCCTATCTGAGGCGGTGGTCAAACATCACTATGGAGTTTCCCTATCTGAGGCGGTGGTCAAACATCACTATGGAGTCTACCTATCTGAGGCGGTGGTCAAACATCACTATGGAGTCTCCCTATCTGAGGCGGTGGTCAAACATCACTATGGAGTCTCCCTATCTGAGGCGGTGGTCAAACATCACTATGGAGTCTCCCTATCTGAGGCGGTGGTCAAACATCACTATGGAGTCTCCCTATCTGAGGCGGTGGTCAAACATCACTATGGAGTCTCCCTATCTGAGGCGGTGTTCAAACATCACTATGGAGTCTCCCTATCTGAGGCGGTGGTCAAAAATCACTGTGGAGTCTCCCTACCTGACGTCGTGGTCAAACATCGCTGTGGAGTCTCCGGACCTGAAGTCGTGGTCAGACATCACTGTGGATACTCCCCACCTGAAGTCATGGTTATCGATTACTGTGGAGTATCCCCACCTGAAGTGGTTTTCAAACTTCACTTTGGAGTCTCCCTACCTGAAGTCGTGGTCATACATCACTGTGGAGTCTCCCTAACTGAAGTGGTGGTCAAACATCACTGTGCAGTCTCCCTACCTGAAGTCATGGTTATTTATGAACATTTGAACATCTTGGCCATGTTCTGTTATAATCTCCACCCGGCACAGCCAGAAGAGGACTGGCCACCCCACATATGCTCTCTCTAATTCTCTCTTTCTTTCTTTCTCTCTCTCGGAGGACCTGAGCCCTAGGACCATGCCCCAGGACTACCTGACATGATGACTCCTTGCTGTCCCCAGTCCACCTGACCGTGCTGCTGCTCCAGTTTCAACTGTTCTGCCTTATTATTATACGACCATGCTGGTCATTTATGAACATTTGAACATCTTGGCCATGTTCTGTTATAATCTCCACCCGGCACAGCCAGAAGAGGACTGGCTACCCCACATAGCCTGGTTCCTCTCTAGGTTTCTTCCTAGGTTTTGGCCTTTCTAGGGAGTTTTTCCTAGCCACCGTGCTTCTACACCTGCTTTCCTTGCTGTTTGGGGTTTTAGGCTGGGTTTCTGTACAGCACTTTGAGATATCAGCTGATGTACGAAGGGCTATATAAATACATTTGATTTGATTTGATGTATGCATCACTGTGGAGTCTCCCGACCTGAAGTGGTGGTCAAACATCCCTGTGGAGTCTCCCTCCCTGAAGTAGTGGTTAAACATCACTGTGGAGTCTCCCTACCTGACTTTGTAGTCAAACATCCCTGTGGAGTCTCCCTCCCTGAAGTCATGGTTAAACATCACTGTGGAGTCTCCATACCTGAAGTCATGGTTAAACATCACTGTGGAGTCTCCCTACCTGAAGTCATGGTTAAACATCACTGTGGTGTCTCCCTACCTGAAGTCATGGTTGTGCATCACTGTGGAGTCTCCCTACCTGAAGTCGTGGTTATACATCACACTGTGTTGTCGAGGGTAGAGCATAGAGTAGGGGTTGATGAAGCTGCAGATCTCAGTCTTGCCCTGTGAAAGGCAGGAAATGGTCTTATGGTTTGTGTGTGTGTGTGTGTGTGTGTGTGTGTGTGTGTGTGTGTGTGTGTGTGTGTGTGTGTGTGTGTGCGTGTGCGTGTGCGTGTGCGTGTGCGTGTGCGTGTGCGTGTGCGTGTGCGTGTGCGTGTGCGTGTGTGTGTGCGTGTGCGTGTGCGTGTGCGTGTGCGTGTGCGTGTGCGTGTGTGTGTGTGTGTGAGCTCACCGTATCTTCAGTTCCGTGGGGACAGGGTCGGGGACCCAAGCAGCTACCACATCGACTCTAACAACACACATACAGTACGTCATACAATACGTTTTGTAGTGATTCCCATGTTGTTGATGTAAAGAATATTTGTTGGTCCATGGCGACTCGACTGGAACGAACTGCAAAAATCACTGAAGCTGGAGACTCATATCTCCCTCATTAGCTTTAAGCACCAGCTGTCAGAGCAGCTCACAGATCACTGCACCTGAACATAGCCCATCTGTAAATAGCCCTTCCAACTACCTCAACCCCATACTGTATTTATTTATTTATTTTGCTCCTTTGCACCCCAGTATCTCTACTTGCACATTCCTATTCTGCACATCTACCATTCCAGTGTTTAATTACTATATTGTAAATACTTCACCACTATGGCCTATTTATTGCCTTAACTCCCTTAATCTTACCTCATTTGCACACACTGTATATATACTTTTTTTCTACTGCATTTTTGACTGTATGTTTGTTTATTCCATCTGTAACTATGTGTTGTTGTCTGTGTCACACTGCTTTGCTTTATCTTGGCCAGGTCGCATTTGTAAATGAGAACTTGTTCTCAACTAGCCTACCTGGTTAAATAAAGGTGAAATAAAAGTTTTAAAAACAGACGCTGCACTTGACACATTTATGAAATTGCTTATTCTATTTAATAATAAGCATGCTCCCATTAAGAAAATGGCTGGAGAAACTGTTAAATCCCTGTGGACTGATGAGGAATTGAAAAATGGTATGGTTGAGAGGGATGAGGCAAAAGGAATGGCAAATAAGCTTGCTGCACAACCGATTGGCAAACATATTGCAAAATGAAAAATCACGTGACTAAGCTGAATAAAAAGAAGAAAAACGACACAATGAAACAAAGATAAATTACATAAAGAATGAAAGTAAAAATCTTTCAAGCACCTTTAATAAAATTTTGGGCAACAAGGTAAACTCATCTCCATCGTTCATTGAATCAAATGGCTCATTCATCACAAAACCCACTGATAGTTTCATTGGCAAGATTAGCTAATTTAGGCATGACATGCCAGCAACTAACGCTGTTACTACACATCCAGGTATATCTGACCAAATTATGAAAGACAAGTATTGTAATTTTGAAGTCCGTGTGGAAGAGAAGAGGTGAAATATTATTGTTGTCTATCAGCAAACCACTGAGGTCTAACAAAATTGATTGAAAATTAGCCTACCAGAGTGTGTGCCCTCAGGCCTGGAGGGAAGCTAAAGTCATTCCGCTATTCCGCATGATAACATACGCACTATACACACACGTACACATGGATTTTGTGTAGTAGATATGTGGTAGTGGAGTATGGGCCTGATGGAACACACTTAATATGTTGTGAAATCTTTTGGAAATGTATTGTAATGTATTATCATTATAATATTGTTTTAACCTTTATTTAACCAGGTAGGCCAGTTGAGAACAAGTTCTCATTTACAACTGCGACCTGGCCAAGATAAAGCAAAGCAGTGCGACAAAAACAACAACACAGAGTTACACATGGGATAAACAAACGTACAGTCAATAACACAATAGGAAGATCTATGTATAGTGTGTGCAAATGTAGAAGAGTAGGGAGGTAAGGCAATAAATAGGACCTAGAGGCGAAGATAATTACAATTTAGCATTAACACTGGAGCGATAGAAGTGCAGATGATGATGTGCAGTTAGAGATACTGGGGTGCAAAAGAGCAAAAAATAAAATAAACAATATGGGGATGAGGTAGTTGGGTGGGCTATTTACAGATGGGCTATGTACAGGTGCAGTGATCGGTAATCTGCTCTGACAGCTGTTGCTTAACGTTAGTGAGGGAGATATAAGTCTCCAGCTTCAGTGATTCTTGCAATTCGTTCCAGTCTTTGGCAGCAGAGAATTGGAAGGAAAGGCAGCCAAAGCAGGTGTTGGCTTTGGGGATGACCAGTGAAATATACTTGCATTAGAGTGTGCTACGGATGGGTGTTGCTATGGTGACCAGTGGGCTGAGATAAGGCGGGGCTTTACCTATCAAAGACTTGTAGATGACCTGGAGCCAGTTGGTTTGTCGACGAATATGTAGCGAGGGCCAGCCAACGAGAGCGTACAGGTCGCAGTGGTGGGTAGTATATGGGGCTTTGGTGACAAAACAATGATACTGCGATAGACTACATCCAATTTGCTGAGTTGAGTGTTGGAGACTATTTTTTAAATGACATCGCCAAAGTCAAGGATCAGTAGGATAGTCAGCTTTACGAGGGTATTTTTCGCAGCATGAGTGAAAGAGGCTTTCCTGTGAAATAGGAAGCCAATTCTAGATTTAATTTTGGATTGGAGATGCTTAATGTGAGTCTGGAAGGAGAGTTTACAGTCTAACCAGATACCTAGATATTTGTGGTTGTCCACATGTTCTAAGTCAGAACCGTCCAGAGTAGGGATGCTAGTTGGGTGGGCGGGTGTAGAGCATGCATTTAGTTTTACTAGCATTTAAGAGCAGTTGGAGACCACGAAAGGAGTGTTGTATGACATTGAAGCCCGTTTGGAAGTTTGTTAACACAGTGTCCAAAGAAGGGCCAGAAGTATAAAGAATTGTGTCGTCTGCATAGAGGTGGATCAGAGAATCACCAGCAGCAAGAGCGACATCATTGCTAGATACAGACAAAAGAGTCAGCCCGAGAATTGAACCATGTGGTATCCCCATAGAGACTGCCAGAGGTCCGGACAACAGGCAACAGACAACAGGCCCTCCGATTTGACACACTGAACTCTTTCTGAGAAGTAGTTGGTGAACCAGGGGAAGCAGTCATTTGAGAATCCAAGGCTGTTGAGTCTGCCAGTAAGATTGCAGTGAAAGCCTTGGCCAGATGAAGACGGCTGCACAGTACTATCTTTATTCAATGGCGGTTATGATATCGTTTCAAATCAAAAATCAAATCAAATTTTATTTGTCACATACACATGGTTAGCAGATGTTAATGCGAGTGTAGCGAAATGCTTGTGCTTCTAGTTCCGACAATGCAGTGATAACCAACAAGTAATCTAACTAACAATTCCAAAACTACTGTCTTATACACAGTGTAAGGGGATAAGGAACATGTACATAAGGATATATGAATGAGTGATGGTACAGAGCAGCATACAGTAGATGGTATCGAGTACAGTATATACATATGAGATGAGTGTGTAGACAAAGTAAACAAAGTGGCATAGTTAAAGTGGCTAGTGATACATGTGTTACATAAGGATGCAGTCGATGATGTAGAGTACAGTATATACATATGCATATGAGATGAATAATGTAGGGTAAGTAACATTATATAAGGTAGCATTGTTTAAAGTGGCTAGTGATATATTTACATCATTTCCCATCAATTCCCATTATTAAAATGGCTGGAGTTGGATCAGTGTCAATGACAGTGTGTTGGCAGCAGCCACTCAATGTTAGTGGTGGCTTTTTAACAGTCTGATGGCCTTGAGATAGAAGCTGTTTTTCAGTCTCTCGGTCCCAGCATTGATGCACCTGTACTGACCTCGCCTTCTGGATGATAGCGGGGTGAACAGGCAGTGGTTCGGGTGGTTGATGTCCTTGATGATCTTTATGGCCTTCCTGTAACAACGGGTGGTGTAGGTGTCCTGGAGGGCAGGTAGTTTGCCCCCGGTGATGCGTTGTGCAGTCCTCACTACCCTCTGGAGAGCCTTACGGTTGAGGGCGGAGCAGTTGCCGTACCAGGCGGTGATACAGCCCGCCAGGATGCTCTCGATTGTGCATCTGTAGAAGTTTGTGAGTGCTTTTGGTGAGAAGCCGAATTTCTTCAGCCTCCTGAGGTTGAATAGGCGCTGCTGCGCCTTCTTCACGACGCTGTCAGTGTGAGTGGACCAATTCAGTTTGTCTGTGATGTGTATGCCGAGGAACGTAAAACTAGCTACCCTCTCCACTACTGTTCCATCGATGTGGATAGGGGGTGTTCCCTCTGCTGTTTCCTGAAGTCCACAATCATCTCCTTAGTTTTGTTGACGTTGAGTGTGAGGTTATTTTCCTGACACCACACTCCGAGGGCCCTCACCTCCTCCCTGTAGGCCGTCTCGTCGTTGTTGGTAATCAAGCCTACCACTGTTGTGTCGTCCGCAAACTTGATGATTGAGTTGGAGGCGTGCATGGCCACGCAGTCGTGGGTGAACAGGGAGTACAGGAGAGGGCTCAGAACGCACCCTTGTGGGGCCCCCGTGTTGAGGATCAGCGGGGAGGAGATGTTGTTGCCTACCATCACCACCTGGGGGCGGCCCGTCAGGAAGTCCAGTACCCAGTTGCACAGGGCGGGGTCGAGACCCAGGGTCTCGAGCTTGATGACGAGCTTGGAGGGTACTATGGTGTTGAATGCCGAGCTGTAGTCGATGAACAGCATTCTCACATAGGTATTCCTCTTGTCCAGGTGGGTTAGGGCAGTGTGCAGTGTGGTTGAGATTGCATCGTCTGTGGACCTATTTGGGCGGTAAGCAAATTGGAGTGGGTCTAGGGTGTCAGGTAGGGTGGAGGTGATATGGTCCTTGACTAGTCTCTCAAAGCACTTCATGATGACGGAAGTGAGTGCTACGGGGCGGTAGTCGTTTAGCTCAGTTACCTTAGCTTTCTTGGGAACAGGAACAATGGTGGCCCTCTTGAAGCATGTGGGAACAGCAGACTTGTATAGGGATTGATTGAATATGTCCGTAAACACACCGGCCAGCTGGTCTGCGCATGCTCTGAGGGCGCGGCTGGGGATGCCGTCTGGGCCTGCAGCCTTGCGAGGGTTAACACGTTTAAATGTCTGACTCACCTCGGCTGCAGTGAAGGAGAGACCGCATGTTTCCGTTGCAGGCCATGTCAGTGGCACTGTATTGTCCTCAAAGCGGGCAAAAAGTTATTTAGTCTGCCTGGGAGCAAGACATCCTGGTCCGTGACTGGGCTGGATTTCATCTTGTAGTCCGTGATTGACTGTAGACCCTGCCACATGCCTCTTGTGTCTGAGCCATTGAATTGAGATTCCACTTTGTCTCTGTACTGACGCTTAGCTTGTTTAATAGCCTTGCGGAGGGAATAGCTGCACTGTTTGTATTCAGTCATGTTGCCAGACACCTTGCCCTGATTAAAAGCAGTGGTTCGCGCTTTCAGTTTCACGCGAATGCTGCCATCAATCCACGGTTTCTGGTTAGGGAATGTTTTTATCGTTGCTATGGGAACGACATCTTCGACGCACGTTCTAATGAACTCGCACACCGAATCAGCGTATTCGTCAATATTCCCATCTGACGCAATACAAAACATGTCCCAGTCCACGTGATGGAAGCAGTCTTGGAGTGTAGTCAGCTTGGTCTGACCAGCGTTGGACAGACCTCAGCGTGGGAGCCTCTTGTTTTAATTTCTGCCTGTAGGCAGGGATCAGCAAAATGGAGTCGTGGTCAGCTTTTCCGAAAGGGGGGCGGGGCAGGGCCTTATATGCGTCGCGGAAGTTAGAGTAACAATGATCCAAGGTTTTACCACCCCTGGTTGCGCAATCGATATGCTGATAAAATTTAGGGAGTCTTGTTTTCAGATTGGCTTTGTTAAAATCCCCAGCTACAATGAATGCAGCCTCCGGATAAATGTTTTCCAGTTTGCAAAGAGTTAAATAAAGTTCGTTCAGAGCCATCGATGTGTCTGCTTGGGGGGGATATATACGGCTGTGATTATAATCGAAGAGAATTCTCTTGGAAGATAATGCGGTCTACATTTGATTGTGAGGAATTCTAAATCAGGTGAACAGAAGGATTTGAGTTCCTGTATGTTTCCTTCATCACACCATGTCCCGTTAGTCATGAGGCATACGCCCCCGCCACTCTTCTTACCAGAGAGATGTTTGTTTCTGTCGGCGCGATGCGTGGAGAAACCCGTTGGCTGCACCGCCCTGGATAGCGTCTTCCCAGTAAGCCATGTTTCCGTAAAGCAGAGAACGTTGCAGTCTCTGATGTCCCTCTGGAATGCCACCCTTGCTCGGATTTCATCAACCTTGTTGTCGAGAGACTGGACATTGGCAAGAAGAATACTGGGAAGTGGTGCGCGATGTGCCCTTTTTCGGAGTCTGACCAGAACACCGCCGCGTTTCCCTCTTTTTCGGAGTCGTTTCCTTGGGTCGCTGCATGCGATCCATTCCGTTGTCCTGTTTGTAAGGCAGAACACAGGATCCGCGTCGCGGAAAACATATTCTTGGTCGTACTGATGGTGAGTTGACGCTGATCTTATATTCAGTAGTTCTTCTCGACTGTATGTAATGAAACCTAAGATGACCTGGGGTACTAATGTAAGAAATAACACGTAAAAAAACAAAAAACTGCATAGTTTCCTAGGAACGCGAAGCGAGGCGGCCATCTCAGTCGGCGCCGGAAGTATTCAGTTTAGGATCTTGAGCGTGGCTCACGTGCACCCATGACCAACTCTGAAACCAGATTGCATAGTGGAGAAGGTACGGTGGGATTCGAAATGGTCGGTGATCTGTCTGTTAACTTGGCTATTGAAGACTTTAGAAAGGCAGGGCAGGATGGGATATTGGTCTGTAACAATGTGGGTCTAGAGTGTCTCCCCATTTGAAGGGGGGGATGACCACGGCAAGTCTTTAGGGATCTCAGATGATACGAAAGAGAGGTATAACAGGCTAGCAACAATTACGGTGGATCATTTTAGAAAGAAAGGGTCCAGATTGTCTAGCCCAGCTGACTTGTAGGGGTCCAGAATAATGTAGGTCTTTCAGAACATCAGCTATCTGGATTTGGGTGAAGGTGAAGCAGGGGGGGGCGCTGCAGAGCTGTTGGCCGGGTAGGGTAGCCAGGTGGAAAGCATGGCCAGCAGTAGAAAAATTATTCTTGAAATTCTCAAATATCATAGATTCATCGGTGGTGACAGTGTTTCCCTAGCCTCAGTGCAGTGGGCAGCTGGGAGGACGGGACTTTACAGTGTCCCAAAACTTTTTGGAGTTTGTGCTACAGGATGTATATTTCTGTTTCAAAGCTAAGCTAGCCTTTGTTTCCCTAACTGACTGCATATATTGGTTCCTGACTTCCCTGAAAAGTTGCATTTCGTGGGGGCTATTCAATGCTAATGCAGTATACCACTGGATGTTTTTGTGCTGGTCAAGGGCAGTCAAATCTGTTCTTAGTTCTACATTTTTTGAATGGGGCATGCTTATTTAAGATGGCGAGGAAAGCACTTTTAAAGAACAACCAGGCATCCTCTACTGACGGGATGGGGTCAATATCCTTCCAGGATACCTGGGCCAGGTCGATTAGAAAGGCCTGCTTGCAAAAGTGTTTTAGGGAGCGATTGACAGTGATGAGGGGTGGTCTTTTGACCGCGGACCTATTACGTAAGCAGGCAATGAGGCAGTGATCGCTGAGATCCTGGTTGAAGACAGCAGATGTGTATTTAGAGGGCAAAGTTGGTCAGAATGATATCTATGAATGTGCCCATGTTTACGGATTTAGGGCTGTACCTGGTAGGCTCCTTGATAATTTGTGTGAGATTGAGTGCATCTAGCTTAGATTTTAGGACGGCGTTAAGCATATCTCAGTTTAGGTCACCTAACAGTACGAACTCTAAAAATAGACGGGGGCAATCAACTCACATATGGTGTCCAGGGCACAGCTGGGGCTGAGGGGCGTCTATAGCAAGCAGTAACAGTGAGAGACTTATTTCTGGAAAGGTGGATTTTTAAAAGTAGAATTTCTAACTGTTTGGGCACAGACCTGGATAGCATGACAGAACTCTGCAGGCTGTCTCTGCAGTAGATTGCAACTGCGCCCCTTCTATCTTGATGGAAAATATTATAGTTAGGGATGTAAATTTCAGAATTTTTGGTGGCCTTCCTAAACCAGGATTCAGACATGGCTAGGACATGTGGGTTGACGGAGTGTGCGAAAGCAATGACTAAGACAAACTTAGGGAGGAGGCTTCTGATGTTAACATGCATGAAACCAAGGCTTTTACGGTTACAGAAGTCAACAAATGAGAGCACCTGGGGAATAGGAGTGGAACTGGGGGCTACAGGGTCTGGGTTAACCTCTACATCACCAGAGGAACAGAGGAGGGGTAGGATAAGGGTACTGCTAAAGGCTATAAGAACTGTCCCCATTGGGGGTTACTTTACTTTACTAAGTCTTTACTGAAGACTCATCTCTATATATGAAGGTGATATTAAAGTCTCTTACGTATATAGTCCTGTCCTCCAGTCCATCGCAGTGTGCACCCAGACCGGGAGGTTCCAGTAGCTGGTCGATGCCGTACGCAACGCCCCCGTTAAACATCATGAAACGATCCAGGACCCTCGCCATGTTGTCATTCACCATCATGTCCCCCTGACAGACACAAACAAACAAACATGACAAAGGTAATAAGATAATCACAGGACAAGATGAGAACTAACCTGGTCCCAGACTCCTAAAGTCAGTTACACCTGTGGCAAGAAAGCACAAACAGAGCTAGAACCAGGCTGAGGCTAGATGAAAATGGGAGATTGGGGAGAGAGGAATATAGAAGGCCCAGTAGGCCCAGAAGGCCCAGTAGGCCCAGAAGGCTCAGTAGGCCCAGTAGGCCCAGAAGGCCCAGTAGGCCCAGAAGGCCCAGTAGGCCCAGTAGGCCCAGTAGGCCCAGAAGGCCCAGAAGGCCCAGTAGGCCCAGTAGGCCCAGAAGGCTCAGTAGGCCCAGTAGGCCCAGTAGGCCCAGAAGGCCCAGTAGGCCCAGAAGGCCCAGAAGGCCCAGTAGGCCCAGTAGGCCCAGAAGGCCCAGTAGACCCAGAAGGCCCAGTAGGCCCAGTAATTCTGAGCAGATGGTGTACCATGTATCTTCACTGTTTTTCTTTCATTCTCAGCTATAATTGTGCCTTGGGGATAAATAAGGGGTATTTCCCAAATGGCCCCCTATTCCCTTTATAGTGCACTACTTTAGACCCTATTCCCTTTATAGTGCACTACTTTAGACCCTATTCCCTATATAGTGCACTACTTTAGACCCTATTCCCTTTGGGCTCTGGTCAAAAGCAGTGCCCTATATCGGGAGCGGGGTGTCATGTAAATGAAGTAGCTACTCACAACGACTTTCTTGTTACAGCTAAAGGTGAAGGTTGATCCGTGCATCGTCCGGTAGGTAGTGAACGAAGTCAAGGTCATCTTCTGTAGAGAGATCAACGTCATTATAATCAATACAAGATCACAATCAAAACAACATCAAGAAGTCATCAAAACATTTGTGATGCACCCATAGCTTCACCTTGATATTGCGTATGATGTGAGCTTTGATGATGGCTGTGAGTTTGTCCCTGTGGGCAAGACTGTAGAGCCAGTGTTGTCTCTCTTCAGACAGAGAGCTGAGAGCAGCGTCAGATGGCCACAACATGGTCAGGGGCTGGTGGATGGAGTTCTCGACCAGGTTCAGCATGTTGGCATCCTAAAAATAATAACAACAACATGGTCAGGGGCATGAAGCCCTGTTCCTCTCTCTCAATCTGGTCTCAGATGTATTAGTGCAGGCGTGAAAATGACCAATAGGACCATTTTCCACCACAATGCTAGGTGTAGTTTACTGTGTTCAGCCAATCAGGTGGACCCTAACAAAGAGTGTAAAGCCCTGGTCCATTTGTACAATGTGCAATGATTGGCTGAATGCCATATGCTACTTCAATGGGAGACAAAGTGAAATTTTGACTTTGTGCAAATTGGGATTTGCCCCACAAAAGTATTTGAGATTGAAGCTATTTATACGGTAGTAAATGTGTATTAGCTTTATACATGAATTAGTAAACCAACTGCCAAGCACGGACAAACTGAACTGGTCCACCCACACAGACAGCGTGGTGAAGAAGACGCAACAGCGCCTCTTCAACCTCAGGAGGCTGAAGAAATTTATCTTGTCACTGAAAACACTCACAAACTTCTACAGATGCACAATCAAGAGCATCCGGTCGGGCTGTATCACCGCCTGGTACGGCAACTACTTCGCCCACAACCGTAAGGCTCTCCAGAGGGTAGTGAGGTCTGCACAATGCATCACCGGGGGCAGACTACCTGCCCTCCAGAACACATACAGCACCCGATGTTACAGGAAGGCCAAAAAGATCATCAAGGACAACAACCACCCGAGCCACTGCCTGTTCACCCCGCTATCATCCAGAAGGCGAGGTCAGTACAGGTGCATCAAAACTGGGACCGAGAGACTGAAAAACAGCTTCTATCTCAAGGCCATCAGACTGTTAAACAGCTTCTATCTCCAGGCCATCAGACTGAAAAACAGCTTCTATCTCCAGGCAATCAGACTGAAAAACAGCTTCTATCTCAAGGCCATCAGACTGTTAAACAGTCACCACTAACATTGAGTGGCTGCTGCCAACATACTGACATCTCTAGCCACTTTAATAATTAATAATTGGATGCAATAAATGTATCACTAGTCACTTTAAACAATGTCACTTTATATAATGTTTACATACCCTACATTACTAATCTCATATGCATATACTGTACTCTGTACCATCTACTGCATCTTGTTTACATACCCTACATTACTCATCTCATATGTATATACTGTCCTCTATACCATCTACTGCATCTTGTTTACATACCCTACATTACTCATCTCATATGTATATACTGTACTCTATACCATCTACTGCATCTTGCCGTTCGGCCATCACTCATCCATATATTTTTATGTACATATTCTTATTCATTCCTTTACACTTGTGTGTGTATAAGGTAGTTGTTGTGAAATTGTTAAATTACTTGTTAGATATTACTGCACGGTCGGAACTATCCATATATTTTTATGAAGCATTTAGCTACACTCGCATTAACATCTGCTAACCATGTGTATGTGACCATTAACATCTGCTAACCATGTGTATGTGACCATTAACATCTGCTAACCATGTGTATGTGACCATTAACATCTGCTAACCATGTGTATGTGACCATTAACATCTGCTAACCATGTGCATGTGACCATTAACATCTGCTAACCATGTGTATGTGACCATTAACATCTGCTAACCATGTGCATGTGACCATTAACATCTGCTAACCTTGTGCATGTGACCATTAACATCTGCTAACCATGTGACCATTAACATCTGCTAACCATGTGTATGTGACCATTAACATCTGCTGACCATGTGCATGTGACCAATAACATCTGCTAACCATGTGACCATTAACATCTGCTAACCATGTGTATGTGACCATTAACATCTGCTAACCATGTGCATGTGACCAATAACATCTGCTAACCATGTGCATGTGACCAATAACATCTGCTAACCATGTGCATGTGACCAATAACATCTGCTAACCATGTGCATGTGACCATTAACATCTGCTAACCATGTGACCATTAACATCTGCTAACCATGTGCATGTGACCAATAACATCTGCTAACCATGTGCATGTGACCAATAACATCTGCTAACCATGTGCATGTGACCAATAACATCTGCTAACCATGTGCATGTGACCAATAACATCTGCTAACCATGTGCATGTGACCAATAACATCTGCTAACCATGTGCATGTGACCAATAAAATTAGATTGTTTACCTGCACCAGTTTGGTGAACTTCATGTATCCATATAGTTCACCTGCTTCAGTGAAATTAAGCTGAAATATAAGAAAACAAATATGTCACAAGTAGGCAATAACATGGATAACCGTGATAGGTCTATAGATTAACATGGATAACCGTGATAGGTCTATAGATTAACATGGATAACCGTGATAGGTCTATAGATTAACATGGATAACCGTGATCGGTCTATAGATTAACATGGATAACCGTGATAGGTCTATAGATTAACATGGATAACCGTGATAGGTCTATAGATTAACATGGATAACCGTGATAGGTCTATAGATTAACATGGATAACCGTGATAGGTCTATAGATTAACATGGATAACCGTGATCGGTCTATAGATTAACATGGATAACTATGATAGGTCTATAGATTAACATGGATAACCGTGATAGGTCTATGCACAATTCATTACATATTGTAGGCATCTATGTCACAGACAATTCCGAGTCATTAGGGAAAAGTATATCTTCTCCTGTCCTAGAGCCTAGGCTGTTATCCTATCCAGTCACCTTCTGTCCTAGAGCCTAGGATAATATCCTATCCAGTCTCCTTCTGTCTTAGAGCCTAGGATAATATCCTATCCAGTCTCCTTCTGTCCTAGAGCCTAGGATAATATCCTATCCAGTCTCCTTCTGTCCTAAAGCCTAGGATAATATCCTATCCAGTCTCCTTCTGTCCTAAAGCCTAGGATAATATCCTATCCAGTCTCCTTCTGTCCTAAAGCCTAGGATAATATCCTATCCAGTCTCCTTCTGTCCTAAAGCCTAGGATAATATCCTATCCAGTCTCCTTCTGTCCTAATGCCTAGGATAATATCCTATCCAGTCTCCTTCTGTCCTAAAGCCTAGGATAATATCCTATCCAGTCTCCTTCTGTCCTAAAGCCTAGGATAATATCCTATCCAGTCTCCTTCTGTCCTAAAGCCTAGGATAATATCCTATCCAGTCTCCTTCTGTCCTAAAGCCTAGGATAATATCCTATCCAGTCTCCTTCTGTCCTAAAGCCTAGGATAATATCCTATCCAGTCTCCTTCTGTCCTAAAGCCTAGGATAATATCCTATCCAGTCTCCTTCTGTCCTAAAGCCTAGGATAATATCCTATCCAGTCTCCTTCTGTCCTAAAGCCTAGGATAATATCCTATCCAGTCTCCTTCTGTCCTAAAGCCTAGGATAATATCCTATCCAGTCTCCTTCTGTCCTAAAGCCTAGGATAATATCCTATCCAGTCTCCTTCTGTCCTAAAGCCTAGGATAATATCCTATCCAGTCTCCTTCTGTCCTAAAGCCTAGGATAATATCCTATCCAGTATCAACCCCCCTGAAACCCCAAATCCTGAGTCCTGAAAAAGTCCTAACTTTATTCTCTGTTCTATAGGTTGCATTATCAGAGCACATGTGACATCAGAATACCTCTATAACATTTACCTCGCTTCTGTGTGCTGTCTCGTATTGCTGCCCATATAGAGTTCAGGTAGAGAACGTGTGATCTACAAACGCTATGACAGGAGATATGGATGTTTTTTAGGGTAGCCTAGTGGTTAGAGTGTTGGACTAGTAACCGGAAGGTTGCAAGTTGTACCCCCAAGGTACAAATCTGTCGTTCTGCCCCTGAACAGGCAGTTAACCCACTGTTCCTAGGCCGTCTTTGAAAATAAGAATTTGTTCTTAATTGACTTGCCTAGTTAAATAAAGGTAGAAATAAAATCAAATTTAAAAATATATACTTTGATACTAAAAGAATTCCACTCTTCATCTCCCCGGTAGTCTTGGGCTAATCAGCTTTCTGTATAACCATCGACTCTATTTGGACAAATACAGGTGATATTCTGTCATTTGTCGAAGGAGGAAGTTTAGCAACTTTTGTCATTTGACTTTTGACTGCCGTAGCTGCCGTTCCAAAGTTTTGTATGATTTGACAAAAGCCTGACCAGAAAACCCGCTGAATGAATTGAGGAACATTGGGAATTTATGAACGTCCTGTTTCACAGATAGTTACTCATTACTAAATATGAGTTTAATTTGCTCTGAAACATTTACATAGTGGCGAGTCCAAGCAGACAAGGTGACGCAACGCGCCTCTCATTTTGGGAGGACCCTGGCATAGTGACCATCTTGGTTTTAAACGCTAGGACTTTTTGCTGTATTTTCATGGACTCTCGGGATAAATATGAATTATTCCCAGAATTTAAACTTGGTAGATTTTCAGGAAAATTTGAACCCCTATTCACGAGTGATTTTAAAATGAATAAAACCTATTTGGGGAGTAAATTGTGACTTGTGTCCACAAATGGCAACACCCTAAGCCCTATATAGTATAGGAATAGGGTGCCCATCTCTCTGTTGATCAGTTGGTAGAGCACGGAGCTTGCAACGCCAGGATCATAGGTTTGATTCCCGCTGAGGCCACCCATATGGAAAATATATGCACACCATGTGTCTGTAAGTAGCTTTGGATCAAAGTGTCTGCTGAGTGGCATGCAGCCGTAGCCTACCTTAGATGGTATGGCCTTTTGATCCTTCAGGTCATATGGGGTGAGGACCTTGTCAATGTAGTGGATCACACCGTCAGCTGTCACATAATCACTGGAGACTATCCTAGCGTCATCATTAATGTACACAGAGCCCTGAAAGAAGGGGAGATAGAGAGAAGCTTCGTTAAAGGACCAGTACAGTAAAAAAAAAGTGATTTCCTGTGTTTTATATACATTTCCACACTATGAGGTTGGAATAATACTGTGAAATTGTGAAAATTATTTTTAATGTCCTTTTAGTGTAAGAGCTGTTTGAAAAGACCACCTGAATTATCATCCCATTTTGGTGGGATGGAGTTTTGGACCTGGTGACATCAAGTTAGTTAATAGACCAACACGAAAGAGAATAAAACATTTACGTAATAAAAAATGGCCATAAAAAACAGTCAGTTTTTAAGCTAGAGACCTGTCGGCCTTCTGTATCTGTGGTGGAAAGTGGCAGAACGAAAGCCCTGTTTGTCAGACCAGACGATATCCCAAAAATCGGTCTTCTCACGAAAACGGTTTGGCCTATAAACTAATATGACCCTTCTATGGAAAGATTAGGAGAAGTAGGCCCTTGTGTAGTAAACCTAGGAGAAGTAAACCTAGAAGAATTAAACCAAGGCGAAGTAAACCAAGGAGAAGTAGGCCCTTGTGTAGTAAACCAAGGAGAAGTAAACCTTCGAGTAGCAGTATTTGGAGAAGCAAGTCTTGTAGTAGTAGTATTTGGAGAAGCAAGCCTTGTAGTAGCATTATTTGGAGAAGCAAGCCTTGTAGTAGCATTATTTGGAGAAGCAAGCCTTGTAGTAGCATTATTTGGAGAAGCACGCCTTGTAGTAGCAGTATTTCGAGAAGCAAGCCTTGTACGAGCCAGAAATGGGCAAAAGTAGCTCACTATGAAGGGAATAGGGTGCCATTAGAGACTCACATCCTTGAGGCTGAAGGTGAGCTGGTGTCCGGAGACGGCCACAGCCTTTGAGGTGGTCTTCAGGTCAGAGAGCATCAGAGTCTCACAGGACACCATGTGGTAGTTAGCCAAGTCTGGGCTGCGTCCCTGTGACTCCCATGCCTCTATCTGGAGAGAGAGTTTACACAGGGGTGGGTCAGAGACCCCCCCACACACACACACACACACATTATACGCAGACCCGTCCTACACACAGGAACATTGAAACAAGAATATATATATTTTTTTGACATACTGAGAAGTTGCTGTTTGCAGGAGGTATGAATGTAGTGTAGGGCCCATCACTGTACAGACTCCTCACATCAGACACCTGGAGAACCACAGGCATTAGCCTCATCAAAAATATGCGGAATGTGAATAATCCTATTTGTCTTGGTAACATTTATTTTATAACATAGAGAGGTGAAATGTCATTACCACCCTACAACAACAGACTCACCATTATTATCCGACGGTACAACGCAGCTTCTGACTGGCGAAATATCTCCTGCAAATATCCACGGGAAAATAAATTCATAGACACACGCACGCACGCACGCACGCACGCACGCATGCACACACACACACACCTCTCACACACACACACACACGCACACCAGTGACTCACCGTGCGGGTCTTGCCCCGGCAGTCAAAGCCATCTCCTATGTGTCCTCCAGTGCAGGAGCAGTTCCTCTCTCCGTTGCCCATATAACGACACCTGGCGTACTTTCCACAGCCCCCGTTGTTCTGGAAACATAACCGGAGTCTACACCTCTGGAGTATATGACACCAGGAGTGTGTCCCAAATGGCACCCTATTCCCTTTATAGTGCACTACTTTAGACCAGGGCCTATAGGTTCTATAGGGAATAGGGTGCCATTTGAGACCAGCCTCAGTAATACTGTAGTACCTAACTATCGGATCCTGTGGATGTGCCTGGGTCAGACCTGGGTCAGATCTGAGTCAAATCTGAGTCAGACCTGTGTCACATCTGGGTTAAACCTGGGTCAGACCTGGGTCAGATCTGGGTCAAACCTGGGTCAGACCTGGGTCAGATCTGGGTCAAACCTGGGTCAGACCTGGGTCAAACCTGGGTCAGACCTTGGTCAGATCTGGGTCAAACCTGGGTCAGATCTGGGTCAAACCTGGTTCAGACCTGGGTCAGATCTGGGTCAAACCTGGGTCAGACCTGGGTCAGATCTGGGTCAAACCTGGGTCAGTATGTCACGTATTTAACACACTGCTCAGTATGTCACGTATTTAACACACTGGTCAGTATGTCACGTATTTAACACACTGCTCAGTATGTCACGTATTTAACACACTGGTCAGTATGTCACGTGTTTAACACACTGGTCAGTATGTCACGTATTTAACACACTGGTCAGTATGTCACGTATTTAACACACTGGTCAGTATGTCACGTATTTAACACACTGGTCAGTATGTCACGTATTTAACACACTGTATGTCACGTATTTCACGTATTTAACACACTGGTCAGTATGTCACGTATTTAACACACTGGTCAGTATGTCACGTATTTAACACACTGCTCAGTATGTCACGTATTTAACACACTGGTCAGTATGTCACGTATTTGGTCAATGTCACACTGGTCAGTATGTCACGTATTTAACACACTGGTCAGTATGTCACGTATTTAACACACTGGTCAGTATGTCACGTATTTAACACACTGGTCAGTATGTCACGTATTTAACACACTGGTCAGTATGTCACGTATTTAACACACTGGTCAGTATGTCACGTATTTAACACACTGGTCAGTATGTCACGTATTTAACACACTGGTCAGTATGTCACGTCACACTGGTCAGTATGTCACGTATTTAACACACTGGTCAGTATGTCACGTATTTAACACACTGGTCAGTATGTCACGTATTTAACACACTGGTCAGTATGTCACACACTGGTCAGTATGTAACACAGTATGTCTTTAACACACTGGTCAGTATGTCACGTATTTAACACACTGGTCAGTATGTCACGTATTTAACACACTGGTCAGTATGTCACGTATTTAACACACTGGTCAGTATGTCACGTATTTAACACACTGGTCAGTATTAAACACACTGGTCAGTATGTCACGTATTTAACACACAGTATGTCACGTATTTAACACACTGGTCAGTATGTCACGTATTTAACACACTGGTCAGTATGTCACGTATTTAACACACTGGTCAGTATGTCAATATTTAACACACTGGTCAGTATGTCACGTATTTAACACACTGGTCAGTATGTCACGTATTTAACACACTGGTCAGTATGTCACGTATTTAACACACTGGTCAGTATGTCACGTATTTAACACACTGGTCAGTATGTCACGTATTTAACACACTGGTCAGTATGTCACGTATTTAACACACTGGTCAGTATGTCACGTATTTTAACACACTGGTCAGTATGTCACGTATTTAACACACTGGTCAGTATGTCACGTATTTAACACACTGGTCAGTATGTCACGTATTTAACACACTGGTCAGTATGTCACGTATTTAACACACTGGTCAGTATGTCACGTATTTAACACACTGGTCTATGTCACGTATTTAACACACTGGTCAGTATGTCACGTATTTAACACACTGGTCAGTATGTCACGTATTTAACACACTGGTCAGTATGTCACGTATTTAACACACTGGTCAGTATGTCACGTATTTAACACACTGGTCAGTATGTCACGTATTTAACACACTGGTCAGTATGTCACGTATTTAACACACTGGTCAGTATGTCACGTATTTAACACACTGGTCAGTATGTCACGTCACACTGGTCAGTATGTCACGTATTTAACACACTGGTCAGTATGTCACGTATTTAACACACTGGTCAGTATGTCACGTATTTAACACACTGGTCAGTATGTCACGTATTTAACACACTGGTCAGTATGTCACGTATTTAACACACTGGTATGTCACGTATGTCACGTATTTAACACACTGGTCAGTATGTCACGTATTTAACACACTGGTCAGTATGTCACGTATTTAACACACTGGTCAGTATGTCACGTATTTAACACACTGGTCAGTATGTCACGTATTTAACACACTGGTCAGTATGTCACGTATTTAACACACTGGTCAGTATGTCACGTATTTAACACACTGGTCAGTATGTCACGTATTTAACACACTGGTCAGTATGTCACGTATTTAACACACTGGTCAGTATGTCACGTATTTAACACACTGGTCAGTATGTCACGTATTTAACACACTGGTCAGTATGTCACGTATTTAACACACTGGTCAGTATGTCACGTATTTAACACACTGGTCAGTATGTCACGTATTTAACACACTGGTCAGTATGTCACGTATTTAACACACTGGTCACTGGTCACGTATTTAACACACTGCTCAGTATGTCACGTATTTAACACACTGGTCAGTATTAACGTATTTAACACACTGGTCAGTATGTCACACTGCTCAGTTAACACACTGGTCAGTATGTCACGTATTTAACACTGGTCAGTATGTCACGTAACACACTGGTCAGTATGTCACGTATTTAACACACTGGTCAGTATGTCACGTATTTAACACACTGCTCAGTATGTCACGTATTTAACACACTGGTCAGTATGTCACGTATTTAACACACTGGTCAGTATGTATTTAACACTGCTCAGTATGTATTTTAACACACTGGTCAGTATGTCACGTATTTAACACACTGGTCAGTATGTCACGTATTTAACACACTGCTCAGTATGTCACGTATTTAACACACTGGTCAGTATGTCACGTATTTAACACACTGGTCAGTATGTCACGTATTTAACACACTGGTCAGTATGTCACGTATTTAACACACTGGTCAGTATGTCACGTATTTAACACACTGGTCAGTATGTCACGTATTTAACACACTGGTCAGTATGTCACGTATTTAACACACTGGTCAGTATGTCACGTATTTAACACACTGGTCAGTATGTCACGTATTTAACACACTGGTCAGTATGTCACGTATTTAACACACTGGTCAGTATGTCACGTATTTAACACACTGGTCAGTATGTCACGTATTTAACACACTGGTCAGTATGTCACGTCATTTAACACACTGGTCAGTATGTCACTGGTTAACACTGCTCGGTACTGGTCAGTATGTCACGTATTTAACACACTGGTCAGTATGTCACGTATTTAACACACTGGTCAGTATGTCACGTATTTAACACACTGCTCAGTATGTCACGTATTTAACACTGGTCAGTATGTCACGTATTTAACACACTGGTCAGTATGTCACGTATTTAACACACTGGTCAGTATGTCACGTATTTAACACACTGGTCAGTATGTCACGTATTTAACACACTGCTCAGTATGTCAGTATTTAACACACTGGTCAGTATGTCACGTATTTAACACACTGGTCAGTATGTCACGTATTTAACACACTGGTCAGTATGTCACGTATTTAACACACTGTCACGTCAGTATGTCACGTATTTAACACACTGGTCAGTATGTCACGTATTTAACACACTGGTCAGTATGTCACGTATTTAACACACTGGTCAGTATGTCACGTATTTAACACACTGCTCAGTATGTCACGTATTTAACACACTGCTCAGTATGTCACGTATTTAACACACTGGTCAGTATGTCACGTATTTAACACACTGGTCAGTATGTCACGTATTTAACACACTGGTCAGTATGTCACGTATTTAACACACTGGTCAGTATGTCACGTATTTAACACACTGCCCGGTATGTCACGATTTAACACACTGGTCAGTATGTCACGTATTTAACACTGGTCAGTATCGCGTATTTAACACGCTGGTCAGTATCACGTGTTAGCACACTGGTCAGTATGTCCGTATTTAACACACTGTAGTCAATTATGTCGCGTGTTAACACTGCTCGGTGTATCGCATCTTCCCCAACATCTTGCTCGGTAGTATCGCGTATTTTGCCCCTGCTGGTCAGTATATCGTATTTTAACACTGTGGTGGTATGTCACGTATTTAACACGCTCAGGTCAGTATGTCAC